>NW_013696736.1:0-688 GCF_000517525.1 Limulus polyphemus | reverse complement strand
GTCTGCAGGAAAGGTCTTTTACCAGAAACAGTGCAATGGATGACTGCAAAACCCTATTTTTAAAAGCTCAAAACTGGAGAGGCCCCAAAGGGGGAGAATTGGAACTGGTAAGTGGCAAGGGTCTCCCATGCTCTACTTCTAGAACTGACCCATAATATTCCTCTTAGTGGCACTACCTCTCTACTTCCCACTGTATTGTGTTTTAAAAACATTCAATGAGGAACTCTTTACGGTCCACCACCCCATCGACTATTTAGCCCCAAGCCTGTGTCATGATCATAACAAGCACCAGTATAAAAAAGATGGTTTTTGCAAATCCATGGGTATTATTTTCCCATTGTCACTGAAAGTACATACTTTGAGGTTTAGTTGCTTCTTTTTTACCTTAGTCTTTAGAAGAAACATCTAATATTGCTCATTAATTTGTAAATCCAGCCCTGTTAATAGAGCACCACTATTCTTGTTCCCATCAGAAAATAGAGTTTGGGAACAAAAACAAACTGGCCAAATACAGAAAAATTGCATAGGAGGAAAGAATCCTCACCTCATGAGTTTTTGAAATAAAATACAAGGCTCAAACAAAATTTTAATTTTTAATAAAAATCAATGTTCAATATAATAGGGGGCCTCCAACAAGTTAAGTGCCCCAGGGTTGTACCATAGCTTGCTTGTTAAAGATATTGTTGCG
>NW_013696735.1:0-688 GCF_000517525.1 Limulus polyphemus | reverse complement strand
CCTCGTGTAGCTTTGCGCGAAATTCATAACAAACAAACAAACAATCTCTTTTGTGTTCACATTTTTATCTAACCTTATGGTTTTTTTAGGTAAGATGACATCGAAGAGCACAGTGCTACTTTCAACTTTATTTTGTGGAGAAAAGTACCACTTAATCATGATCATTATTTTGTGTTAAGCCACGTGCCCAGAGATCAGATTCGTTTCCGTTTAAATTTCCTTGTTCACTTTCGAAGGACGCAGAAGCTTGATGTATATATGTATATGTATGTGGCATTTTGGTCGCGTAGCTTCCTAGCCTATAGATAGCGTCGTGTCGCGCTTCTTGACGGATCTATCTACTTGCAGTTAAAAATATACCACAAGGACGCCTCCATGTTTCCGATGATTCGATCCGCCTCATCAGGACAGTTGTGTCTTTCTTTCACTTGAAGATCCTACAGCTCCGGCTTTTAAGTTACTATATGTGTGTGTATAACTTTGTTCAGCTAAAAAAAAGTTTTCTGACATTGTTAGTCATTGGTAGTTTGATTAGGCTAACTCGTGTTATCCGATTTGGGAAGACAAACAATGATTACCTGTTGTATGTAGATATTCTTCGATTTTACTTGGTACCGGATCCTTACACTTGAAATAAACTCCATGCTCTTGGAAGTGGGCCAAGGTTTACAAAACCTTGTACGTTTGG
>NW_013696734.1:0-688 GCF_000517525.1 Limulus polyphemus | reverse complement strand
TACAGTTTGACTGATGTAGATACAACTGGACAAGTGTCTAGGGTACAGTTTGACTGATGTAGAGACAACTGGATAAGTGTCTAGGGTACAGTTTGACTGATGTAGATACAACTGGATAAGTGTCTAGGGTACAGTTTGACTGATGTAGAGACAACTGGATAAGTGTCTAGGATACAATTTGACTGATGTAGAGACAACTGGATAAGAGTCTAGGATACAGTTTGACTGATGTTGAGACAACTGGATAAGTGTCTAGGATACAGTTTGACTGATGTAGAGACAACTGGATACGTGTCTAGGGTACAGTTTGACTAATGTAGAGACAACTGGATAAGTGTCTATGGTACAGTTTGACTGATGTAGATACAACTGGATAAGTGTCTAGGGTACAGTTTGACTGATGTAGATACAACTGGATAAGTGTCTAGGGTACAGTTTGACTGATGTAGATACAACTGGATAAGTGTCTAGGGTACAGTTTGACTGATGTAGATACAACTGGATAAGTGTCTAGGGTACAGTTTGACTGATGTAGAGACAACTGGATAAGTGTGTAGAATACAATTTGACTGATGTATAGACAACTGGATAAGTGTCTAGGGTACAGTTTGACTGATGTAGATACAACTGGACAAGGGTCTAGGGTACAGTTTGACTGATGTAGAGACAACTGGACAAGTGTCTAGGG
>NW_013696733.1:0-688 GCF_000517525.1 Limulus polyphemus | reverse complement strand
CCCTTTATCTCACAATGAACAGCCTAAAGAAACGTTTAAAAACACATTATCGTCTAATATACACACGCCTTCTCAAACTAACAAATCTGTTGAAAATAATAGTGACCTCATAATACGTATAGATAATGATGAACACTTCCGACAAATCTCCAACATTGTTAATCATTCAGACATAACTCTCTTTGAAGCAGAACTCAGTCTTCTTAGTAAAGGTCTCAACTTTAGCCCAACTAATACCTATTTAAAATGATATTCTTCTAACAACAGCTGCTTATTTTAAATTATATTCTTCCAATAACAATTATCTATTTTAAATGATATTTTTCTGATTACGTAGCATAAGCAGTTGTGCACCCTCATGTGATATGAGGGCGGGTTGTTACTTGGCAACTCACAGACCGTGCTCGTAATCATAGAATATGGATACTAGTGTATTGTTAGCTCGTTAGTAGTGTTGCAAAATGGTTGTTGCTGTTATTGTTATTACTGAGAAAAACTCTTTTAGCCAAGGTAGGATAATTCAATCATGTGCATTTAGATTTGCATAAGGTGATTGCAGGAGAGAGCTATGCCTTTCCAACAACGTCAGTCAGATAGTCAGATTGACAAGTTTGTGGTTTCATGAATTTTTTTATTTTGCACTACCGACTTTCTCAAGTGCTTTTGTGGCTTGTTACTCTGTAGTTGA
>NW_013696732.1:0-688 GCF_000517525.1 Limulus polyphemus | reverse complement strand
GACTCTTCAGAAGGTGAGTAGGATGACTTCTTTAGAAGGTGAGCAGGAATGACTCTTTAGAAGGTGAGCAGGATAAGTTTGGAATAAAACAAGCTGAACTTCATTTTTTACTTGGGGGGATAACGATGAATTTAAACGATTTACAGTTGAGTTTCTGGATTCTGAAACAAAGACTTTAATATCAGACTTATCATTAATTGATCCGCGTTGTTGATAGGCTATACGAAGAAACAGTCAAAATCACTGTCATGATATTGGCATATTCAACCTCAACGACACATTGTGTGACAAAAGGGCTAAAAATCTAGGCTAAAAGAAACCCATATAGTTCAGCCATAGTCAACCATAACTTAGAACTACTGACGAGAGGAACAGCTACAAACCAACAGCACCTAACATGTATAACATCTACAAAACCGAAAGTGTGTAGGGTAACGTAAGCGTATTGTGGCTGGAACCTTGGATCTTTCAATCCACAACCCACCAAGCTAACCACAAGAACACTTCCGAAGCCAAGGTCCCTAGAAAGGGAATAAAAAGTAGTTGTCGTGGATTTGATGGAACAACTTTTATGGATTTTATCCTGTAGTCAGCTTTAACATTGCTTTAGTACTGCTACACTATAAACATTGTTTTAGTACTGCTACACTATAAACATTGTGTTAGTACTGCTACACTGTAAACATTG
>NW_013696731.1:0-688 GCF_000517525.1 Limulus polyphemus | reverse complement strand
GAAATAACATACCTCCAATAGAATGTATAAAAATGACATACCTCCAATCGAATGTGTAAAAATAATATACCTCCAATCGAATGTGTAAAAATAACATACGTCCAATCGAATTTGTAACAGACTGGAAAAATAACATACGTCCAATCGAATTTGTAACAGACTGGAAAAATAACATACCTCCAATCGAATGTAAAAAAATGACATACCTCCAATCGAATGTATAAAAATAACATACCTCTCGAATGTGTAAAACTAACCTACCTCCAATCGAATGTGTAAAAATAACATACCTCCAATCGAATGTATAACAGACTGAAAAAATGCCATACTTCCAATCGAATGTATAAAAATAACATACCTCCGGAATGTGTAAAACTAACGTACCTCCAATCGAATGTGTCAAAATAACATACTAACAATCGAATTTGTAACAGCCTGAAAGAAATAACATACCTCCAATCGAATGTATAAAAATGACATACCTCCAATCGAATGTATAAAAATGACATACCTCCAATCGAATGTATAACAATGACATACCTCCAATCGAATGTATAAAAATGACATACCTCCAATCGAATGTATAAAAATAACATACCTCTCGAATGTGTAAAACAAACCTACCTCCAATCGAATGTGTAAAAATGACATACTTCTCGAATGTGTAAAACTAACGTACCTCCAATCG
>NW_013696730.1:0-688 GCF_000517525.1 Limulus polyphemus | reverse complement strand
TTTTATTTCTTTGCTATGATTGTCATAAATTTGATCCTGTATTGAACTCAAACATCATATATATAATAAAGTTTTGCTAATATTGTATGTAATTTACTGACACAACAAGAAATTGTAACATATAGACCTCAGCCTTAACTTTCAAAGGCATTAGAAAATGGTGCTAGTTATTATGCTTTTTTTGTATTAACAGATTTGGTGGTATTACTGGCAATGTTCAACTTGAAAATTAACTGTAACTATAATAATTAATAATTTTATAACATAACATAATATTTTGGGACAACATAGGATCTATTGGTCCATCTCAACTGTTCCATCTTCAAAACTAAATTAAAATGATTAAAAAAACTAAAATAAAAAAATTTAAGCCCAACTTTTTCTTAAACTCACTTAAATGTACTGCCTATAACTTCTGAAGGCAAACCATTACAAAGGCTAACCACCCTGTTAGAAAAACGAAACTGTCTTAGCTGAAGATAACTCCTACCTTGCCAAAATTTATATTTATGTCCCCTAGTCCTAATATTTTCATTGTTGAATATAAAAAAGGTGATACATTAACACTATCAATTCCCTTTACAATCTTAAACATCTCAATCAGAGCCCCCTAACTCTTCTTTTCTTTCAAGAGAAAAATTTGAGAGATTTCAGCCTCTCATCGTATGACAAACCCTCCATCCCAGGC
>NW_013696729.1:0-688 GCF_000517525.1 Limulus polyphemus | reverse complement strand
ACCGTATGAATTGAACCTCGAGTTTAACTTTATAAGTACCCGGTTATTTCCATCATTCATCAACATAATGTAAACCATCATTTGAAGCCACCACCCTCAGTCGCACAGCGAGATGTCTGCGGGCTTGCAACGCTAGAAATCAGGTTTCTATACCCGTGATGTACAGAATACAGATAGCCCGTTGTGTAGCTTTGTGGTTAACTTCAAACAAACAATCTTAAGCGAATTTGCCCCCCAGTCGCACAGCGGTATGTCTGCGGGCTTGCAACGCTAGAAATCAGGTTTCTATCCCCGTGGTGAGCAGAGCACAGTTTGCTCATTTAAACAAACCATAAAGTCTCTGTGTGCACGTGTCTGTATCCGGTTATAATTGGTCAATGACAAAAGACGGGGGGCAGCATTCTGATCTGACCTCCCATGTCTTCCTCGTTCTTTGAACGAGCACGTCAGCTAACGAGACTTATGTTAAATTATCAATATTTCTAACCTATAAATTTCATTATCTCTGAAGTTCAGTAAGAACACGTATTCGTAATTATATACAAGTATTAATTCTGAAGTAATTTCTTATTTCAGTACAAACAACAAAATCGAAATCTTGTTAGCATTTTCACTTTTCTGATTTACCGGAACACACTACACCATGAAAGAGTGTTTGTTTGTTTGTCTGTTATTAATCACAAAAACC
>NW_013696728.1:0-688 GCF_000517525.1 Limulus polyphemus | reverse complement strand
TTATTTGTTTTATAGACGATCTATGTTAATTCTACTTGTATATTATTTGTTTTATAGACGATCTATGTTAATTCTACTTGTATATTATTTGTTTTATAGACGATCTATGTTAATTCTACTTGTATATTATTTGTTTTATAAACGATCTCTGTTAATTCTACTTGTCTCTTGATGCACTCTGTTGTTAACAAGGGTCCAGTTTGACTATACTACATTAATATCAACGTATTGTTTTTTTCTCATCAATACAATTAATTAGCCAAACATCACTGATGTAACTTTCTTAGTTAATATTTTGGGTAATATGTTATCAAAAGTTTTTTCAAAATGTAAGTACATCATGTCTATACTCTTTTTCATTATTCAGATAACAATTAATACCCTCGAAAAAGTTAACATACTATTATGGTAAGACTTTTCTTTAGTGAATTCGTGTTAGTTTTCATTTATGATACAATATTTCACTAAATGATTTGTGAAGCTTTTCTTATCAGACTCTCTAGAATATTTCTCACTGCAGAAGTAAGACTAAGTGACCTATACATTCATTGCTCCTTGGACGGAAATACGACATGATAAACGAGTAGTAATCAACGCTTTGGCAGGTGAATTTGTGACAGGTCGAAGCTATATGGCATGTTCCAATAGGAGTTGTTTAAAAATTCTGTAGAGAGTACATGAAACTAAA
>NW_013696727.1:0-688 GCF_000517525.1 Limulus polyphemus | reverse complement strand
CTGGTGAGACCAGCCTTCTCCAATCTATTTCTTTTTTTTTTTTGTACAATACATACAAAATGAACACTGTAGTAATAAAGTATAGTGTACAAAAAATTTAAAATTTCAATTGCCTCATCACATATAATTTCTTAGTTTTTAATTAGATTGTGTTTTTTAAAAAATGTGAGACTGTTGTCACTTGACTCACTAAGACTTGAATTCTAGCTTTTAATATTGGGGTCAACATTGGGTAAGAAATGATCTCGGCTCTTCTAGGCAGTTAACAGAGTCCTCAAGTGTTTAAATATTAATACACATTGTCCTATTGGCCATTTTACTACTTTTAAAACATTCCTAAAGGCAACCAACAAAGCCCTCAAGTGTTAAAATATGAAGAAAACCAATACACTTTTTCCTGTTGAGCATTTCACTACATTTTATACATTCTTCCGAGCCACCAACAAAACCCTGAAGTGCTGGAATATGGAGAATATTAATACACCTCCTCCTGTTGGATATTTTTTACTTTTTAGAGATTTTTCTAGGCCATCAATAGAACCCTCAAGCACTGGAATAAAGAGAACACCAATACACCACTTTCTGTGGAACATTTTTTACTTTTTATAGATTTTTCTAGGCCATCAATAGAACCCTTAAGCATAGGAACAAAGAGAACACCAATACACTATTTTCTGTGGAACATTCT
>NW_013696726.1:0-688 GCF_000517525.1 Limulus polyphemus | reverse complement strand
AGTTTTGAACAACTCGACTTTCAAATCTACATATCTACATGTGCCGATGTTTCCGTTTATCAACGTTATAACATCTGTGCAAGAACTTAGCTAACAGATGTTTCAGCATATAAAAGCTATCTTCAAGTTTTGTACACCAAAAACAAAATTCATCTAACTGAAAGTATTGAATTAGCGAAATAATATAATTAAAATAAACCACTCTACACGTAAGCTAAAATAACCAGCCATGCTCTAGAGGCTAGAGCATTTTTTTAAAAGTTACCTGTCGTCCTTTCCCATAGATTTTCAAGATTCCTGCTACCTGCAACCAAATTTCTCACTGTGAGATTGTAGAGCTCCACATGGATCAAGAAGATTGATTGGGATCACGCTGATTCCTACACAGAGCTTGCAACCCCTCGTGCGGGTAAGAGGTATCATAATCATGACAGTAATGGATCAGATACAAACATCACAATTAAAAGTATAAATTATTGTAGTTAGTTCTTCATAACAATTATAAAAAATAGAATGAAAGTCAAAGGAATAAAGTTTTTTTTATAGAAACCGAATTCAATTGAGTGGTGATTTAGGTCTTTGAAATGGATAGAAAGTGTTTTTCTAATAACAACTTTAGGAAAAATAACAGTTACAGAGTGAACAAAAGAACTTTTGAAATGTTTAGTTTGAGTAACATGGTTATTTT
>NW_013696725.1:0-688 GCF_000517525.1 Limulus polyphemus | reverse complement strand
CAATCAAACGGGTCATCAGCTGTATCTGTCATAGAAATTATTTGATGTATTATTACTGTTAGATGTTGTCATACTCACCAAACAATCAAATGGGTCATCAGCTGTATCTGTCATAGAAATTATTTGATGTATTATTATTACTGTTAGATGCTGCTGTTGTCGTACTCACCAAACAATCAAACGGGTCATCAGCTGTATCCGTGTTAGAAATATCTGTCATAGAAATTATTTGATGTATTATTATTACTGTTAAATGCTGATGTTGTCGTACTCACCAAACAATCAAATGGGTCATCAGCTGTATCTGTCATAGAAATTATTTGATGTATTATTACTGTTAGATGTTGTCGTACTCACCAAACAATCAAATGGGTCATCAACTGTATCTGTCATAGAAATTAATTGATGTATTATTACTGTTAGATGTTGTCGTATTCACCAAACAATCAAATGGGTCATCAACTGTATCTGTCATAGAAATTAATTGATGTATTATTACTGTTAGATGTTGTCGTATTCACCAAACAATCAAACGTGTCATCAGCTGTACCTGTCATAGAAATTACTTGATGTATTATTACTGTTAGATGCTGCTGTTGTCGTACTCACCAAACAATCAAACGGGTCATCAGCTGTATCTGTCATAGAAATTATTTGATGTATTATTACTGTTAGATGTTGTCATACT
>NW_013696724.1:0-688 GCF_000517525.1 Limulus polyphemus | reverse complement strand
GAAGAGAAACATTGAGTCAACTTACGACACCATTGATGGATTCACAGGTTTCATGTATCCAAATATAAATATCCACAACAAACTCAAGAAAGTCTCCCTATTTAATCAGGTTATAACTGATGATTTTTAAGGGAAAATCTCACTATTAAGACAAGTTAAAACTAAGTGATTTTTAAACTAAAAATGTTGGGGGGATTTTCTCTCTCCGAGACATACGTGTTTCATTATTGTTGTCCATCACAGCGAAACAGAAGCGCCAACTGGGTGTCTGGGATAGGGTGAGTAAGCACGTGGCCAGAACCACCCCGCGACCCAATCCTCGGTAATCACGTGACTATCTAGCCTACTGACGAACTTGGCCAGGAATGGTAACTTGATGGACATCCTGTACAGTTGAAAATGAAGTAAATCATTACTTCGAAGACAAACATGGATTTCAAGCTCAACACCCAATACGGCAAGTACATTCGACAGACGGCTTGTAGTTCGGTGTAAAGGGGCGTAGTAAAGTAATGAAAGAAAGAGTTTAGCGGTTTGTAGTACGGTTATGTAGGCCTTTGTTTTAAATATTAGTATATAACAAGATCTAACTGTAGGCCACTCCCCCTCTCACAGTGTAACACTGCCTTTATTTATATTCTGGTTGAAACTGAGAACACGTGTAACACTGTCTGTATCTAGATTCTAG
>NW_013696723.1:0-688 GCF_000517525.1 Limulus polyphemus | reverse complement strand
ACATTTCACTTGCTGGTTTCAGTAATGAGTACTGTGATTAGACGTTGTTGAAGTGTTTTGACATTTCACTTGCTGGTCTCAGTAATGAGTACTGTGATTAGACGTTGTTGAAGTGTTTTGACATTTCACTTGCTGGTCTCAGTAATGAGTACTGTGATTAGACGTTGTTGAAGTGTTTTGACATTTCACTTGCTGGTCTCAGTAATGAGTACTGTGATTAGACGTTGTTGAAGTGTTTTGACATTTCACTTGCTGGTCTCAGTAATGAGTACTGTGATTAGACGTTGTTGAAGTGTTTTGACATTTCACTTGCTGGTCTCAGTAATGAATACTGTGATTAGACGTTGTTAGAGTGTTTTGACATTTCACTTGCTGGTCTCAGTAATGTCTTACTGAGACCAGCAAGTGAAATGTCAAAACACTTCAACAACGTCTAATCACAGTATGAGTACTGTGATTAGACGTTGTTGAAGTGTTTTGACATTTCACTTGCTGGTCTCAGTAATGATACTGTGATTAGACGTTGTTGAAGTGTTTTCACATTTCACTTGCTGGTCTCAGTAATGAGTACTGTAATTAGACGTTGTTGAAGTGTTATGACATTTCACTTGCTGGTCTCAGTAATGAGTACTATGATTAGACGTTGTTGAAGTGTTTTGACATTTCACTTGCTGGTCTCAGTAATGAA
>NW_013696722.1:0-688 GCF_000517525.1 Limulus polyphemus | reverse complement strand
GTTGTTAGGGGCAAGGCAAATTAGATTTCAAGAAATATTGCATACACGTCCAACGAGTTTATAATTTCTTTGTGTAGATCATTAGTTTGGCCACACTTGTCATACTGTTTTCAACCTTCGTCTCCTTACCTTAGAAAAGACATTGAATCATTGAAATGGTTCACGGGAGAGCCACAAGTATGATACCAATAATGGACAGGTTCTCAGAAAAAACAAGAGGTAGAGGGTATCTCATTGAGGTGTTTAAGATTGTTAAGGAATCGATTGGTTTGTTGCATCATCTTTTTTCGTATTAAATGGTGTGAATGAAAGGGAACACCGATATAAATTTTGGCAGGGTATGATCACTTTCAGCTAAGACACCTTTGATTTTCTAACGGGATGTTGGCTTTTTTATAGGTTGAATTTAGATGAGTAGATGCAGATTGCTAAAGGGAAGGCTTGATAAATATTTGAATGAAAAGAAGAGGTTTTGAGCTCTTTATATTTATTTTAGAGTTTATTAGAGTAGATGGGGCGGCTAAGATAAATCGAGTGGTCCATTTTACATTAAGTTATATGAAAATGTAGTTCGTTCTATTAATTTCTAGAAAATTAGTGAATACAATATATAGCCTTAGTTCGTTTTATCAATTAGTAGAACATTAATAAAGGATACACAATAAAATAAACCGATTTTTCTGTTTGC
>NW_013696721.1:0-688 GCF_000517525.1 Limulus polyphemus | reverse complement strand
AAGAATTGACAAACAAACAAACATACAGAGACGTAACAGTATCGTCTGACACCTAAAGTATTCCAGGTGAGTAAAGAACCATACATCAAAGCCCACAAACTGACACGTGACCACGTTATCAGCAATAAGAAAGTAACAGAAATAAATGTATGACAAGAATATAAACATGTTGATTTAAAAGCGAAAATAAAAAATTAGTAATGTAAGCATTCAAATCTAATAAATATGTATAGGTAAACTATAAATGTAGTTATAACCAGATATTTGTTTGTTTTGAATTTCGCACAAAGCTACACGAGGGCTATCTCATTTTACTTCACTCAAATGCTTTCTGCAAATGGGTGTTTTCACAAGTCAATCTAATTAAAACAAAACTTTGAAACACACTCACCACCAACACAATAAATGGCATGCTACACATTTCCCAGCTTGTAACCTTTTCACGTGAATGTGTTAAATTCAAGCACCCTGAAACTATGCTTGCTCCATTATTTCCTCAACTTTATACTAACAAAAGTCAGCAAACATCTGCAGGACCACCACAAATAGCAAAGCAGGACAATGATTCTGAAGAGATATTCAACAGAGAAAAGAAAGAGTGAACGAAATGACAATAATAATAATTAGCAGTTGTCTTTAACTGGTAACCTGCATTCAGGAATATGATGTAATTGCATGAGGTACGATC
>NW_013696720.1:0-688 GCF_000517525.1 Limulus polyphemus | reverse complement strand
TCCAGTCTTTCCTCTCCACTTATTCTCTCTCTCAAGTCCAGTTATGCAAAAGGTTTTGGATTCTACTCCAACTTTGCTCGACTGCATATTTCTTGATTATTATCTTCTTGCCTGCACCTTTTAGTTTTATATTATCGGTTTCTTCCATGTTTATCAGTTCCAGTGTAAATATTCTGGCTTTCAGTATTTCATACGCAAGTCTACCTAATTTGAATTTTAAATTTTTAGAACCAAATTTAAACAGGTTCTTACCTCTCCTCCTATTTTCCAACAATTGGGTTTTCATCATAATTGAAATAAGCCACGTGGAAGGTGGGAGAATTATTGGTAAAGGATCCAAGTTCTGCAATGTGACAAGGATATTAGGAGATCTTTAGTCGCACGTTTCGTTAACAGCATGAATTCCAGCTGAACAAGGAAGGACTTTCAGTGTTTCAGAGGTAAGCACGTTTGAAATTCATTTTAATTTTAAAAATATAAAGTTTTTACACTTTTGAAGAAGTATACTAATTACAATAATTTTGTACGTAATTGTGTGAAAATTTACTAACAGCTTCAAGTTTAGTTAATTCCCATTCTAATGAAATCATAAAATAGCTTGTGGCATAACTCGGTTGGGGAATCTTCTTCAGTAACAGAGAAACAAGTTTTAATCTCACTTGACCTGTACCCTTGTTTATTTTACGAA
>NW_013696719.1:0-688 GCF_000517525.1 Limulus polyphemus | reverse complement strand
TTTTCTTCATACCAAAGATGTTTTTGATTAGATATAATACACTGATACACATCAAAATGTGTTGTAGTAATAACTTATTATTTTCATCAAATAAAAATACACTAAAACACTTAATTTTGCAATATTCTACTCCTGACTTTACCCTAATCGCTTGAGCCCGCCAAGAGATCATTTGTGTCCCCTTGGGGGAGGGGGGAGAGCACGACACTTTGGGAAATGCTGGTATACCACATTAGATGTCTTATACACAGATATTCGATCTTTTTACCTCAGAAAATCAAGTTATCTATATACAGGCTTAGAAGTTATGCTCATATCTTGGGGTGTGCTCGATGGTATAGCTTACATAACTGATTTCTAATTAGAATAATCTGTTTCCCAGTATAAGGTGATAAGTAATATTTTGTTTTGATATATCTCTATTGGATGGTATAGACGGACCTGTCTGATTGATATAATTATGAATAAGCATTTCTAATAACAATTCCTAAATACTTTATACCTATGCATGAAGAAAATCATATTTATTATTTAACTGATATGTTCGATGAACGAACACTTTAATAAAGTTATTCTTAAAAGATAACGGCATAAAACCTTTAAGGTTCAAATATAATCCTATGAACATCTTTTTATGGAAAGTTTCAACTTTTCCATTATTATTTTGGATATATAGGTCCAAAAATAG
>NW_013696718.1:0-688 GCF_000517525.1 Limulus polyphemus | reverse complement strand
GTATATTATGTACAGATTTATAAATTATTTTCATGTTTATTATGTACAGATTTATAAATTCTATTTATGTTTATTATGCACAGGTTTTAAAGTACTGATTAGGTATACATTTTGCAATTCGTATGTTTGTTATGTAAATATTATGAAAATCTGTTACGTATATTATTATCTGATGTCCACATCTTTATAGACTGATTACATATATATATATATGGCCAACATATATGATCAATTTATATGCTTGTTTGGAGAAACTGAAAAATCGATCACCAATTTCATGTCATTTTAAATATCGATTACCTGTGCTTCACCTGCTTATTTTGGGTGGATGTAAGATCAAATGTGAATGTGTGTTTTTCTTTAGTTCAAAACTGCACAGCGGTTAACTTTGATGTTCTTACTACAGTGATCGAACCCTGGATTTCAGCGTTAAACTTTCAGAAGCTTAACGTTGACCAATCTATGGGCAAATAAATAACTAGTGTCTATTTCAAAACATGGATATAATTCGTCGATTTTATCTTTAAAAAAAAAAGATTAATTTGCTTCCCAGATGGAGTTTTAGCAATGTCATTGTTATAATTTATTGTTTTAGCAATCATTGTAATACATTATTGATTTAGCAATGCCACTGCATAAAGTAATGTTTCAAACATGTCATTGTTACGTTATTGTTTCAGCAATGCCA
>NW_013696717.1:0-688 GCF_000517525.1 Limulus polyphemus | reverse complement strand
AGTATATATATATATAAGACAGGGAGTTGTGAGTAGATATATACATATAAGACAGGGAGTTGTGAGTATATATAACTAGATTTCTAGTAGAAAGTGAACTTCTCTAGTCTATTGTGGACAGTTTTATCAAAGCTATACGCAATTATTACCATGAAAAAAGTAATCAATCTCGCAAGGTCAAATTGGTCGCTTTCAAGAAGGGTATGTAACAGCCCATATTCATACACTCAGGTCATAAAGATGTGTGAGAAATCCACTGTAGTTGATGGAAAACAAAGTAGTATGGATCACCTTGAGACCTACAACAAATCTTTCCAAGGTAAACAAAATGGAATAGGTGAGAATCTACAAACATAAAGGTCAGTGGCTAAAGACGTCCACATGACCCTTACAACGGTATACAACATAATTAAAAATAATCTCCATTTGTAAAAGTGGGTCAACAGGATATGACTTGACCAAGATAAAGCTTCAAGTCGTACTTCCTGTTCAACAATCACTTACTTAAACTACTTGGAGAATAAAACGGCTATTCTATACAAAGAAATTCTGATCTAATCGCCGGACGCAGGATTAATGGATAATCCCTCTGTTCAACCAGGTTCTGGAAAATCACAGTCCTCATAAACTAGTTGGATAGTGAAAAGCACACAAGCAGGAGTGGTGTACTTTGCATTTGTTTGTTTTG
>NW_013696716.1:0-688 GCF_000517525.1 Limulus polyphemus | reverse complement strand
TATATATATATATATCGTTTTGAATTTTTAATCAGAAGTTTTTATTTACGTATATATATATATATATATATCGTTGAGTATGTTTCATCAGAAGTTTTTATTTACCATATATATATATATCGTTGTTAATTTTAATAAGAAGTTTTTATTTACCATCAATATATATATATAGATATCGATCTAAATGTTTAATCACAAGTTTTTTTACCATATATATATCGTGGTGACTTTTTAATCACAAGTTTTTACATACCATATATTTATATCGTTGTGAAATTTTAATCAGAAGTTTTTATTTACCATAAATATATATATATATATATATGTATCCATGTGAATGTTTAATCTGGAGTTTTTATTTACCATATATATATCGATGTGAATGTTTAATCACAAGTTTTATTTACCATGTACATGTGTATCGTTGAGAATGTTTAATCAGAAGTTTTAATATACCATATAGAGATATATCGATGTGAATATTTAATCAGAAGTTCTTTTTTACCATATATATATGTATCGATGTGAATGTTTAATCAGTAGTTTATATTTACCATATATATATATATATCGATGTGAATTTTAATCAGAAGTTTTATGTACCATATATATACATATATATTTGTAAAGGTTTAATCAGATGTTTTATTTACTATATATGTATATATCGTTGCAAGTGTTTAAACAG
>NW_013696715.1:0-688 GCF_000517525.1 Limulus polyphemus | reverse complement strand
AGTATCCGGGTTTAGTTATGTTTCACGTTTAATAATCATGTAAAGTATCTGGGTTTAGTTATGTTTGATGTTTAATAATCATGTAAATTATCTGGGTTTAGTTACGTTTGATGTTTAATAATCAAGTAAAGTATCTGGGTTTACTTATGTTTCATGTTTAACAATCAAGTAAAGTACATAGGTTTAGTTATGTTTCATGTTTAATAATCATGTAAAGTATCCGGGTTCAGTTATGTTTCACGTTTAATAATCATGTAATGTATCTGGGTTTAGTTATGTTTCATGTTTAATAATCATGTAAAGTATCTGGGTTTAGTTATGTTTCACGTTTAATAATCAAGTAATGTATCTGGGTTTAGTTATGTTTAATGTTTAATAATCATGTAAAGTATCTGGGTATAGTTATGTTTCACGTTTAATAATCATGTAAATTATCTGGGTTTAGTTACGTTTGATGTTTAATAATCATGTAATGTATCTGGGTATAGTTATGTTTCACGTTTAATAATCATGTAAATTATCTGGGTTTAGTTACGTTTGATGTTTAATAATCATGTAATGTATCTGGGTATAGTTATGTTTGATGTTTAATAATCATGTAAAGTATCTGGGTTTAGTTATGTTTGATATTTAATAATGAAGTAAAGTATCTGAGTTTAGTTATGTTTGATGTTTAATAATCATGTAA
>NW_013696714.1:0-688 GCF_000517525.1 Limulus polyphemus | reverse complement strand
CATGAACGAAGGCATGTTACTTATTAACGTTAATATAAAACAGAACATCAACGATGACAGGTTACCTATTAACGTTAATATAAAACAAAACATGAACGATGGCAGGTTACTTATTAACTTTGGAACAAAACAGAACATGTATGATGGCAGGTTACTTATTAACGTTACTATAAAACAGAACATCAACGATGGCATGTTACTTATCAACGTTAATATAAAACAGAACAATCAACGATGACAGGTTACTTATCAACGTTAATATAAAACAGAACATCGACGATGACAGGTTACCTATTAACGTTAATATAAAACAAAACATGAACGATGGCAGGTTACTTATTAACTTTGGAACAAAACAGAACATGTATGATGGCAGGTTACTTATTAACGTTATTATAAAAGAGAACATGAAGGTTGGCATGTTACTTATTAACGTTATTATAAAAGAGAACATGAACGATGGCATGTTGCTTATTAACGTTAATATAAAACAGAACATGAACTATGGCAGGTTACTTATTAACGTTAGAACAAAACAGAACATGAACGATGGCAGGTTACTTATTAACGTTAATATAAAACAAAACATGAACGATGGCAGGTTACTTATTAACGTTAATATAAAATCATTTGGTAATACCATAACAGGAAGTAGATTTCTATAGATTAGAAATAACGAATGTTTCAT
>NW_013696713.1:0-689 GCF_000517525.1 Limulus polyphemus | reverse complement strand
TAGTTAAAAAAATAATATCGCTATTATACAACACCAGTTGTAGTACCGAAACAGCATGGTTTAAGGACGTAAACGTACACTAAACACAAGTTCACGCTCGATTGCAGAAGTGGATAATATTAAGGTAAGTTGTCTCGTAAATTTTCATGGTTTAATTCGCAAAATCATGTTTTAGATCATAGCATACTTAATTCTAACCTCATTAATATATATATAATTTATAAGACGTGTCCTATTTTTTTATACAGTTCTGAGTAGAACTTTGTCCACACAGCTTACGGGAAGCCTGATTGATTGAAGTTAGAAGACTAAATACTGGGCTTCTATATTATTACACGCCAAGAAGACTAAATACATGGCTTCTATCTATATTATTATACGCCAAGAAGAATAAATACAGGGCTTCTATATTATTACACGCCAAGAAGACTAAATACAGGCTATCTATATTATTACACGCCAAGAAGACTAAATACAGGGCTTCTATCTATATTATTACACGCCAAGAAGACTAAATACAGGGCTTCTATATTATTACACGCCAAGAAGACTAAATACAGGGCTTCTATATTATTACACGCCAAGAAGACTAAATACAGGGTTTCTATCTATATTATTACACGCCAAGAAGACTAAATGCAGGGCTTCAATATTATTACACGCCAAGAAGACTAAATACATGGCTTCTA
>NW_013696712.1:0-689 GCF_000517525.1 Limulus polyphemus | reverse complement strand
CAACTTTCACGGCTCCTCACTCACTAAAGTACATTCATACACCAACATTCACAGCTCCTCACTCACTAAAGTACATTTACATACCAACATTCACAGCTTCATAAACCAGGAAGATTCCACACACTATCAATAAACTCTAAAACTTACAGGTGAATTCCACAAGCTAACAATACAATCCAAAATATACAGTAAAGAAAATGTAAAAGATAACAGACTACTTCAAAACCTGTAAAGAAAATGTAAAAGAAAACAAGATAAATAAAACAATTGGGTATTTAAAAACCTGCAAATAGGTATCATAAAAAAAAAGGTAAGAAAACAAGGCTGGAGATACTGTAGACATTATTTACTCAAAGTACAAATCCCTATTTTGTCTCCACCATCTGTAATTCTAGGTAACAGGAGCCAAAATAGGAGTAAATAATGTCTTCAGTACCAACAGCCTTGTTCCTTACTTTTTTTTATGATACCTATTTGCAGGTTTTTAAATTCCCAATTTTTTATTTATCTTTTTTGCGGACTTTTTTTTTTATGCTCAACTATGGGGAAAGGATTACTTTATATGGTAACTAACTTTATACATTGTAATGACAATAAACATAGCTAGTAGTTAGCTGATAAGGTTCATGATGACTTACTGTAGCTATTGACTATTTGTTCACATTAGTTCGAGATGTAAAATGTTAAGC
>NW_013696711.1:0-689 GCF_000517525.1 Limulus polyphemus | reverse complement strand
TCACGTGACCTCGCTGACGCAACACTACAAAGCTATTGTCAACCAGATGTCCTGGTCGTTAAATATAGCGTGACCGGGTGTGGCTGCGTGGACTGTAATGACGTGAAGAGGCTCCAAAGTCGTTTTCACGTAACGCTCAGATCTCTCTACAGTTCTTAGCTTTGATGTCATTGTGATGTTCACGTAAACTGTAATTGATCGCCTAGTTTCCCATATGTAAGTACATTTATTTGGATATATGATGTATTCCAGTTGATAAACTTTTTGAATCTGCACTTACCCAACTGTCAAACAAAATGCACTTACATGGGGAAAACTAAGCGACCAATTAAAGGGAGATTACATGGTAAACACAAAGACATCAAAGGTAAGAACTTTAATACCCATTTTCAGACTTGCCTAAGACCAGTGATATAGTGATGTCTCTATATTTACCTCCGACATTCTACACAGAACGAAGATGACGATGATAGAAAAAACAACAACACTGAAGCAGCAGCAGTGAACTATAGATAAATGGACCCGGTTATTCATTAATAAACTATTTTATCTCGCATCATTAAATAACTAGATGTATATGCGTATAATTTTAGTTTTATTTCTCACTGCCATAATTTGAAATTTGACTTGAAATAGTATATAATCTAAATCTTCTTTAATAATTGTAACACTTATATAATATCTATTCA
>NW_013696710.1:0-689 GCF_000517525.1 Limulus polyphemus | reverse complement strand
AGATAAAGAAAGAACCATGGACAGTATTGCTATGTTGTGTTTCAACAAGCTTCTTTAACAGATAAAGAAAGAACCATGGACAATATTGCTATGTTGTGTTTCAACAAGCTTCTTTAACAGATAAAGAAAGAACCATGGATAATATTGCTATGTTGTGTTTCAACAAGCTTCTTTAACAGATAAAGAAAGAACCATGGACAATATTGCTATGTTGTGTTTCAACAAGCTTCTTTAACAGATAAAGAAAGAACCATGGACAATATTGCTATGTTGTGTTTCAACAAGCTTCTTTAACAGATAAAGAAAGAACCGTGGACAATATTGCTATGTTGTGTTTCAACAAGCTTCTTTAACAGATAAAGAAAGAACCGTGGACAATATTGCTATGTTGTGTTTCAACAAGGTTCTTTAACAGGTAAAGAAAGGTAAAATTTGCTGTTCAGTCTCTGCACGGATCGGCTATTATGCAGTTTTTTGCTCAAATTAAGCATAAAAATATCCAATGAAAACTGTATTGTAGCTAAGAAAGCAGAAAACATAATTTGGCACAATATATCAATGTGTTTAATGAAACATACCTACTAAAAAAACTGGATCGATGTTAGAATGTTCAATTTATTCATTTTTTGTAGGAAGGGACACACACACACACACACACACACACACACACACACACACACACACACACA
>NW_013696709.1:0-689 GCF_000517525.1 Limulus polyphemus | reverse complement strand
GTTTGTTTCCTAGAAATTTCGTACAAAGCTGAGCAAAAGATATCTGGTTTTAGTCGTTATTAATTTTGAACTGTTGGACTAGAGGAAAATCAGTTGGTCAACAGCACCCACCACCAAATCTTGGGCTACTCTTATCTAACTGGATAGTGAGACTTAACCGTCAGTCTTTCAGCGCATTAACAACCGTAAAGAATCTCGAACTCTCTGATCCGGACACACTAACGACGCTCGGACTCTGAAAGAAAGAGCTAACACAATGTATTTAAGTTATTCTGATAATACACTCGTGGACATTTCTTCTATGTAATATTTATTTTGTATTTCCAAAGTATGAGATGTACAAAGAGACTTGAATTAAACAGATCACAACTATCTGCACTATAGGTACATTAACTAGTGAATGTTGCAGAGTGTGGTTTTTTTATAGTAAAGCTACATCGGGATATCTACTATGTCCACCGAAGGGAATCGAATCCCTGGTTGTAGCATTGCAAATCCGAAGACTCACCGCTGTTGTAGAAGTAATTACAGTATGATACCTGGTAATGGGGTAGTAACAACTTCTTCTAGTAACAACTCTATCAAATTGTTATATGTGAGGTCAGAGTAGTGACACTCAACTACTTTCTTCTAGTAACAACTTCTTCTAGTAACAACTCTATCAAATTGTTATATGTGAGGTCAGAGTA
>NW_013696708.1:0-689 GCF_000517525.1 Limulus polyphemus | reverse complement strand
ACAAGACACCACTATCTTACTGGAGTTTCAACAAGGACAAGACACCACTATCTCTACTGGAGTTTCAACAAGGACAAGACACCACTATCTTTACTGGAGTTTCAACAAGGACAAGACACCACTATCTTTACTGGAGTTTCAACAGTGACAAGACACCACTATCTTTACTGGAGTTTCAACAGTGACAAGACACCACTATCTTTACTGGAGTTTCAACAGTGACAAGACATCACTATCTTTACTGGAGTTTCAACAAGGACAAGACACCACTATCTTTACTGGAGTATCAACAAGGACAAGACATCACTATCTTTACTGGAGTTTCAACAATAACAAGACACCACTATCTCTACTGGAGTTTCAACAAGGACAAGACACCACTATCTTTACTGGAGTTTCAACAAGGACAAGACACTACTATCTCTACTGGAGTTTCAACAATGACAAGACATCACTATCTTTACTGGAGTTTCAACAATGACAAGACACCAATATCTTTACTGGAGTTTCAACAAGGACAAGACACCACTATTTTTACTGGAGTTTCAACAATGACAAGACATTACTATCTTTATTGGAGTATCAAAAAGGACAAGACATCACTATCTTTACTGGAGTTTCAACAATGACAAGACACCACTATCTTTACTGGAGTTTCAACAAGGACAAGACACTACTATCTCTACTGG
>NW_013696707.1:0-689 GCF_000517525.1 Limulus polyphemus | reverse complement strand
GTGTGACTTACATAATTAAGCCTGATGTGATATGTTAGATTACGTGTGACTTATATAATTAAACCTGATGTAATATGTTAGATTACGTGTGACTTATATAATTAAACCTGATGTGATATGTTAGATTACGTGTGAATTATATAATTAAACCTGATGTAATATGTTAGATTACGTGTGACTTATATAATTAAGCCTGATGTGATATGTTAGATTACGTGTGACTTATATAATTAAACCTGATGTAATATGTTAGATTACGTGTGACTTATATAATTAAACCTGATGTAATATGTTAGATTACGTGTGACTTATATAATTAAACCTGATGTGATATGTTAGATTACGTGTGACTTATATAATTAAACCTGATGTGATATGGTAGATTACGTGTGACTTACATAATTAAATTTGATCTGATATATTAGATTACGTGTGACTTATATAATTAAGCCTGATGTGATATGTTAGATTACGTGTGACTTATATAATTAAACCTGATGTGATATGTTAGATTACGTGTGACTTATGTAATTAAACCTGATGTGATATGTTAGGTCACGTGTGACTTATATAATTAAACCTGATGTGATATGTTAGATTACGTGTGACTTATATAATTAAACGTGATGTGATATGTTAGATTACGTGTGTATTATATAATTAAACCTGATGTAATATGTTAGATTACG
>NW_013696706.1:0-689 GCF_000517525.1 Limulus polyphemus | reverse complement strand
GACACTAAAACATATTGCACATTTCTTTAATACCTTTCCTTCTCTTGAGAAAACAAAAATATTTCTTGTTGAGCCTTCATCCACAAAGGTCAGTTGCATACCATTAGGATTACCTATTTTAGTGGGACATAATGTGGCATTCACTTGAGAAATTCTTATAACTGCTTTTGGTTCCTTTTGTTGCTGAAGAGATAAAAAATAAACAATGTAATCAATCCTATGTAACTTATATGCAAAAATGATACCTAATAAATTTTTCTTCTTTAATCGAGACAAATAATTTGATCTTCTCAACAACACTCAAGTCAGTTAAGATGAATTATTGGTATTAATAATTTCATTTTATACTATACAAACCCAAGAATCAAGTATACTGTTAGCACTAGTGTACAGAAAATAAAAGTTTACCAAAAAACATTATTTGATATTCATTTAGATTACAGAGGTTATGCAAATGAAATATGAAAACTAAGAAAAGAAATAATTTGATGCTTAGCATGAAAATAACTTTTTCACTCAGATTAACTCTGTAGATTTAAGAAATTCACAGACAAATCTTTACTAAAAGTATTATATTAAACAATCTGACTTTTTTTCTACAGCAAAAGCTTTTACTTTAATAAAAGCTGGCAAAATGTTTTATTTTATTTTATTGAAAGCTTGTGTTACTTAGCTTGAGCTAGTGGATT
>NW_013696705.1:0-689 GCF_000517525.1 Limulus polyphemus | reverse complement strand
TTTTGATTTCGTTTCTACTTCCATGTCATACGGAAAAAAGACATGTTTACGAGTTAAGTAAAAGTCTTTGTATAAATTAAAACTATTCGCTTCTTACCCTTAACAATTAATCATTTGTTCTCTAAAAAAGTTAAATAAGCATAGTATTTAAATAAACTTGGATGTCTTGAATATAAAAAACTGAATTTATTATATATATTTGGGTTGTTTGAGTATTTTCACGTAACTGGATTAGTACTAGTGTTATTTAAAGTATCAGTATATAAATAGCCAAACATTATTAAATTTACTTTTAGAAATCTTCATCAGATGTTGAAATACAGGTATTCTCATATAAGCAAGTCTCACGTTTAAAAATGAATCGCAGATAGCGTCTTTATAAATTTAATTATCCAGTAAACTTAAATAATTTTGTTTCTTAATTAACATAAGTTATGTACTGTTTGTGACAGAATCTCAAAAGTTAAAATTCTGAAACGTTACTGTAGTTTGGTTGAATCTTTGAGGTAAAACAGTTCAGTTTATGTACATATAAAATCGGTTAGTAAACATTAAAAATTGGATATAGTAAAGATTCGAATCCGTAATGTAAATTTTGACAAGCTTGGTTTAATGACATTAGAAAAGTTACAGAAATGTCAGTTGCGTTTTGGAATAGATGGTCTAGTTTGGATCGAATCAGGGCACTG
>NW_013696704.1:0-689 GCF_000517525.1 Limulus polyphemus | reverse complement strand
ACTTGACTGCATTAAATATCTTTTTCTGTGTTTGTTATCCAAGTTTTTCTTCTCGCATCTTACAGAACAACACTCATTCATGTATTAAGTTTTGTTTTGCTGAAAAGAATGCTGTGTTAAGCAGTGCATGCATTAGGCCATATTGGCCTAAGTAACTGCTTGAATAGGCAAAGGTAATTACCACAAATAAATGTAATATATATATATAAATGAATATGAAACAGGTTTAAAACCTATTGTATATTAAATGAAACTGTCTGATTAAAAATTTAAAACCTGGTTAAGTCTTTGTATGTTTCTTCTAGATTGTTCAGCAACAATTTGTACTATTACTGAGTGTTGTTTGTTTGGAGAAAGCTTACAGTATTTAAAAATAATTGCATTTAAGTTTTAGGAAAAATCAACTATCTAAAACAAAGAAAAATAATGCATATTAAAAAAAATGTGTTCCACTTTATGATTTCCGTCTTTCTTCCTTATGATCTGGAAGAAAGCTGTATGTCAGCAAGCAAATCATTGGTATACTTCAATATTAGCTCTTCATTAAGAGCAACAAAATATAATATTTAATATAACCTTGAGTAACTTTGACATGTCTAAGTTCTGGCTTTCAAAACTGTTACTTGAAAAAAACATGTTCAAATTCACCACACCTCAGTAAAGTATGATTTTGAAGTATACAAACTACA
>NW_013696703.1:1419-1669 GCF_000517525.1 Limulus polyphemus | reverse complement strand
ATACTGTGTACTGTCAATAAAAAGACACAATATTTAACAATACTGTGTACTGTCAATAAGAAGACACAAGATTTAACAATACTGTGTACTGTCAATAAGAAGACACAAGATTTATAAATACTGTGTACTATCAATAAAAAGACACAAGATTTAACGATACTGTGTACTGTCAGTAAGAAGACACAAGATTTAACGATACTTTGTATTGTCAATAAGAAGACACAAGATTTAACGATACTGTGTACTGTCA
>NW_013696703.1:0-439 GCF_000517525.1 Limulus polyphemus | reverse complement strand
GTGTACTGTCCATAAGAAGACACAAGATTTAACGATTACTGTGTACTTTCAATAAGAAGACACAAGATTTAACGATACTGTGTACTGTCAATAAGAAGACACAAGATTTAACTATACTGTGTACTGTCCATAAGAAGACACAAGATTTAACAATACTGTGTACTCTCAATAAGAAGACAAAAGATATAACGATACTGTGTACTGTCAATAAGAAGACACAAGATTTAACGATACTGTGTACTGTCAATAATAAGACACAAGATTTAACTATACTGTGTACTGTCCATAAGAAGACACAAGATTTAACAATACTGTGTACTCTCAATAAGAAGACAAAAGATATAACGATACTATGTACTGTCAATAAAAAGACACAAGATTTAACAATACTGTGTACTGTCCATAAGAAGACACAAGATTTAACAATACTGTGTACTCT
>NW_013696702.1:0-689 GCF_000517525.1 Limulus polyphemus | reverse complement strand
AAATTCCTGAAATAACATTTGTGTTTGAGTAGGCTGTTTACTGGAGGTGATTGTTACAATACGTTCATGGTAATAAGGCTGATGTTACAAATGTATGTTTCAGTAGAATGTTTAGTGGAAGTGTTTTTTTATAAGAAATTATTTGTAATAAGGCTGATGATACAAGTGTATGTTTAAGTATGTTGTTTACTGGGAGTGTTTTTTTCTAATAACTTCTTAGTATTAAAGCTGGAGATACAAGTGTATGTTTAAGTAGGTTGATTACTAGAAGTGATTGTTATAATAAGTTCTTAGTAATGATACTGGTGATACAAGTGTATGTTTAAGGAGGTTTTTTACTGGAAGTGTTTTTTTATAATAAATTCTTAGTAATAAGGCTCGTGATACAAGTGTAGTTTAAGCATGTCGTTTAATGGAACTGATTATTACAATAAGTTCTTGGTAATAAGGCCGGTGTTATAAATGTATATTTAAGTAGGGTGTTTAGTGGAAGTGTTTTTATAATAACTCATTAGTAATAAGGCTGGTGACACAAATGTATGTTAGAGTAGGTTGATTACTAGAAGTGATTGTTATAATAAGTTCTTAGTAATGAAGCTGGTGATACAAGTGTATGTTTAATTAGGTTGTTTAGTGGAAGTGTTTTTATAATAAGTTCTTAATAATATGACTGGTGATACAAGTGTATG
>NW_013696701.1:0-689 GCF_000517525.1 Limulus polyphemus | reverse complement strand
AATGTTGGTAAGGGTACAAAACATTAATGCTTACCTATCTCGTATGTTGAATGATTTCTGACCTTCCAGTGTGTTGATGAATGTAACAAGAAATCCTTTAGTATTCAATAAATGTTGAAACTGGCCCATAGCAAATTCATAATTACTGTAAACTTCATTGTTCTTCGCCTGAAAAGTAGCAACTCAAATTTAAGTATCCTTTACCATTAAACGACTGTTAATATGTAAATAATTAACCTACATCAAATTATATAGAGGCTGTATGTGAATCAAAGCAAAAGTAATTTACTGGTTGTTTTGGATACAAAACCAAATCTCTAAGGCACGAAGACAAATCTCTCATTGTAGCAATTATGCTATTATCCAAATCACCTGGAGAGCTCATTGAATGTTGTTGTTTTTTTCCATATCTTAGCAGTAATTACATAATTAATTATGACTTGATAAGTATTTAAAACACACATTACATTAGTTTAATGCACTAAGAAATTAAATTATATAACTAGTTCTAAGACATGACCATATTTACAATATAGTGTTTGATGATTCTGTATATTTTCTTTTTGTGAAACATTTTATGACAAGTCACTAGTGTCGTTTGTTTATATTTTTTCAGTTACTTTAGTTTGAAAAACTGAGTGAAGCAGTAAACAACAGCAAAAAAATATTATAAAAAATGATGACCTTTC
>NW_013696700.1:0-689 GCF_000517525.1 Limulus polyphemus | reverse complement strand
TTTCTAGCGTTGTAAGTCCGCATACATACTGCTGTGCCACTGAGGGTTGTAGGGAGTGAAAAGGGTTTCAGAACTAGGTCAACTGATTTATAAGAGTTTTGTCATGAACATGTAAGAAAACGATCAAAATTCAAATTACGTTTAGATTTTTAAAGTCTTTATAATGGACCTGTTTTTCGTATGGAGTGTAGACGGTTCTCTTGAATTTCCACCAGTAATTAATAATATCTAGTTAGTTACACATGCTAGCATTTGTGAAAAAACGAATAGTTGTAGAGTATACTTTAATATTTTGTTCACTAGATGGAATTTTTTACACGACATAATGATTGTGTAAAGTCTAGAAGTTTCATGAAAGTTTAAATCTTTGCTGAATGTCGAAGCTTCTTGTAGTATATAGAAAACTAATGCAATATAAAAATGCCAAACATGCTAAATTATCTTACCCAGGCGTTCCACGTGAAATGGTGTATTTCTAGGCATGTGACCAATTCATAAGTGTCATAAAAATAGAGGATACGCAAATTAGACGGAAGCAAAGTAAATGTACATCTTCAGAAGAATTTCTTTAGTTGTCATTGGAACTTGAATCCGTTAAAGTAAAAGATAAACAAATAAAGACACCATTTAGAAGTTGATGATAGTCTAGAACAGGGGTCACCAAACTACAGTCCGCTGCTGCACTGCAT
>NW_013696699.1:0-689 GCF_000517525.1 Limulus polyphemus | reverse complement strand
GTATATATATGTATGTATGTATATGTTTGTGTGAATTTTTTTTAAAAGGATATATATATATATATATATATTAATTTCTTCAATTTTAAGTTTTAAGTTTATTTTCGTTCTTTTTTTTGTACATGGATCTGTTAATAGGTTCATAGAGCTAAAGAGCAGTCTTAATAAGCAAGAAAATAATATACAATATATCTATCTATCTATCAGTAAATCATTTAGATATATAAAAAATAGATAAAGTTAATGATAATTAATATTTACTGGTTTTATATCAAGTAATAAAGCATTCACACGCAAGTCTGCCTCAATAAACTGACTCTACTGTGGCTCAAAGTTAAGCTTGTAGACTTATAACACTTAAATTTGGGTTTCGATTCCTGTCATGGGCATAACATATAGCTCATTATGCAGCTCTGTGCTTTCCGATTGTAGGTCATGTAGACACATTAATAGGATATCGTTAGCATCCAATGTTTTGTTTTTAATTAATGAGAACAATGCTCAAAGTATTGTAAGAGAGTCATCTTTAAATATATTAAACAACACTGTATATGTATACTATTAAAAATTAAAAGTAATACAACGTTAAATAGTTGAACAAAGAAATAAGATTTATTAAAAACAGGACTCAGCCTTAAAAAGAGAGACTACACAGCATCCTCAGGAGTGCAACTGTTTAATGTGGTATT
>NW_013696698.1:0-689 GCF_000517525.1 Limulus polyphemus | reverse complement strand
CCCACAAGAACATGATTTGACATTTATAAACCACTACCAGAATAGAACCAGGAAGTGTGTCCACGAGAACATGATTTGAGATTTATAAACCACTATCAGAATAGAACCAGGAAGTTTTGTCCACAAGAACATGATTTGACATTTATAAACCAATATCAGAACAGAACCAGGAATTTTTTTTCATGAGAACATGATTTGAAATTTATAAACCACTATCAGAATAGAACCAGGAAGTTTTCATCACGAGAACATGATTTGACATTTATAAACCCACAAGAACATGATTTGACATTTATAAACCACTAGAAATTATGTTCTCGTGGAAAAACTTCCTGGTTCTGTTCTGGTTGTGATTTATACATTTGAAATCATGTTCTTGTGGACAAAACTTCCTGTTTCTATTGTGATAGTGGTATATAAAGGTCAAATCATGTTCTTGTGAAGAAAACTTCCTGGTTCTGTTCTGGACATTTATAAACCAATATCAGAATAGAACCATTTATAAATGTCAAATAATGTTCTCGTGGCCACACTTCCTGGTTCTATTCTGGTAGTGGTTTATAAATGTCAAATCATGTTCTTGTGGACAAAACTTCCTGGTTCTATTCTGATAGTGGTTTATAAATGTCTAATCATGTTCTTGTGAACAAAACTTTCCCCACTATCAGAATAGAACCAGGAAGTTTTGT
>NW_013696697.1:0-689 GCF_000517525.1 Limulus polyphemus | reverse complement strand
GTATCTAGATAAACGCCGCCAGTAAGAAAGAGGTTTGAAATGTATCTAGATAAACGTCGCCAGTAAGAAAGCGTTTGAAATGTATCTAGATAAACGCCGCCAGTAAGAAAGCGTTTGAAATGTATCTAGATAAACGTCGCCAGTAAGAGAGTGTTTGATACGGATCTAGATAAATGCCGCCAGTAAGAGGACGTTTTTTATTTATTCGAAAACGCGACGTAGAAGACACCCACAATTGTAACCATATAACTATCAAACTAGGGTCTAGTATTAATCAAAAGATATAACAATGCTATTACGCTAATAGTTTTAAATTCACACCTTGAACAAGATCACGCGTATGTAGCGAGTTTCAAGCCCGTTTATTTGTTCTTTCAGAGCAAAGCCACATTGGCTGTTTGCTGTATCTACTGTGGAGAATCGTACCCCGGCTTTTAGCGTTGTGAGTCCGTAAACTTACTGCTGTTCCACCGAGAAACACCAGATGATGAAACCGGAATACTCGTTGGGCTTAAATGAATTACTAATCACCAAAGTGGGACAATTTTTATTGGGGTATATCCCTGGGCTCACTCGGTAACGCAATACCATCATTTTGGCAACACAAGTTCTAGTTTATGTATACTTGAGTAAGGAAAAATATGATGGGAATATAATAATAAGTAGGTAAACAACAATTTTATAAGTTT
>NW_013696696.1:0-689 GCF_000517525.1 Limulus polyphemus | reverse complement strand
ACAACATTTAATATCTACATGTCCCACTTTATGAAACATCACTATTACCAACGTTGCAACATTTAATATCTACATTCCCCATTTTATAGAAACATCACTATTACCAACATTGCAGCATTTAATATCTACATGCCCCACTTTATAGAAACATCACTATTACCAACATTGCAACATTTAATATCTACATGCCCCACTTTATAGAAACATCACTATTACCAACATTGCAGCATTTAATATCTACATGCCCCATTTTATAGAAACATCACTATTACCAACATTGCAGCATTTAATATATACATGCCCCACTTTATAGAAACATCACTATTACCAACATTGCAACATTTAATATCTACATGCCTCACTTTATAGAAACATCACTATTACCAACATTACAACATTTAATATCTACATTCCCTACTTTATAGAAACATCACTATTACCAACATTACAACATTTAATATCTACATTCCCCACTTTATAGAAACATCACTATTGCCAACATTACAACATTTAATATCTACATTCCCCACTTTATAGAAACATCACTATTACCAACATTGCAGCATTTAATATCTACATGCCCCACTTTATAGAAATATCACTATTACCAACATTGCAACATTTAATATCTACATGCCTCACTTTATAGAAACATCACTATTACCAACATTACAACATTTAATATCTAC
>NW_013696695.1:1350-1715 GCF_000517525.1 Limulus polyphemus | reverse complement strand
CGATATTGTGACTTTCAATAAGAAGACACAAGATATAACAATACTATGTACTGTCAAAAGAAAACACAAGATTTTACGATACTGTGTACTGTCAGTAAGAAAACACAAGATTTAACAATAATGTGTTCTGTCAATAAGAAGACACAAGATTTAACGATACTCTGTACTGTCAATTAGAAGACACAGGATTTAACGATACTGTGTACTGTCAATAAGAAGACACAATATTCAACGATAATGTGTACTGTCAGTAAGAAAACACAAGATTTAACAATAATGTGTCCTGTCAATAAGAAGACACAAGATTTTATGATACTGTGTACTGTCAATAAGAAGACACAAGATTTGACGATACTGTGTACTGT
>NW_013696695.1:0-324 GCF_000517525.1 Limulus polyphemus | reverse complement strand
ACTGTCAATAAGAAGACACAATATTCAACGATAATGTGTACTGTCAGTAAGAAAACACAAGATTTAACAATAATGTGTACTGTCAATAAGAAGACACAAGATTTAACGATACTCTGTACTGTCAATAAGAAGACACAAGATTTAACGATACTGTGTACTGTCAATAAGAAGACACAATATTCAACGATAATGTGTACTGTCAATAAGAAGACACAATATTTTACGATACTGTGTACTGTCAATAAGAAGACACAAGATTTAACGATACTGTGTTCTGTCAATAAGAAAACCCAAGATTTAACAATACTGTGTACTGTCAATAAG
>NW_013696694.1:0-689 GCF_000517525.1 Limulus polyphemus | reverse complement strand
AGTCTGAGTCGTTAGGTGGCTAAACGGTTCTTTGTTTTTAAAATCGACACTGAAACTATTTACGTGGTCATAAAAAATAATACCAAACCAGTTTCGAATGGATGCAGAGAAGTGGTTAGAAAGCCGCAGCTGCGAGTGAAGGGTCCAAGGTTCGAGACGTGATAATGCAGTTTTTGGCATTATAAAAGAGGCAGTCGACTCTTATTATTTGGTTTGAACAAAGGACCAGATGATGATTGATGGCTGTCTTCCCTCTGGTCAGTAATTCAGAGGCCCAGGTTTCTCTGACCTGGCCATCTGGTTCACGTGCGTATAAGTTGTCGTTTGTACTAAAATTGCAATTCCAAACAAGTTGTAATTCAATAAATACGAAGTATATTAACGAACAGAACAATAATTGAATATTTTAACATAATTTGTTTTATAAGACAAATTAAAACATAATCCACCGAAAAGTCTCCCGTTAAAAAAATTCACATTCACATTTATCTCACTTTTTTTTACTATAAATAAAACTCGTATACCAATTTTCAAATCTTTTGATAAGGTATATGAATGCAAATATCCCAAATGTTATATTGCTTACAACACTAAGTTGTAAACAGAAGAACATGCTAATATAAGACGAACTTTCCAAGTGTTACGAAACTTTTTTTTTTGTGAATGAACCTATATATAAAGAACAGTTT
>NW_013696693.1:0-689 GCF_000517525.1 Limulus polyphemus | reverse complement strand
CCAATCTCCACCAAAATTTGTACGTAAACACTATGAACTATGGGTAATATCCTAAGGGGGGTCGATATTGAACTTAACCCTATTTCCATTTTGTAAAGCCTGTTGGTTAATAACTCCCAGGGTGCGTTATAAGGGTGACGGTCAAATCTCCCTATTTCATTAGAGTGACCCAAGACTATCTGTCTGCTCTCTGGTCAATCATTCAAAAAATAGGGACGGTTAACGTAGGTAGCCCTCTCGTGTATATTTTGAGCGAAAATTCTGAGGCAAACAACCAAAAACAATTTTAATACTGACATGCTGTTATTACACATTATGTACCATTCGCTAATAGCGTTACCATATTCATAATAACATTTTTATCCCATTACCACTGAACTATGTACATAATGTGTACATTCGCTAATAGCGTTACCGTATTCATAATAACATTTTTATCCCATATCACTGAACTATGTACATAATGTGTACATTCGCTAATAGCGTTACCGTATTCATAATAACATTTTTATCCCATTACCACTGAACTATGTACATGATGTGTACATTCGCTAATAGCGTTACCATATTCATAATAACATTTTTATCCCATTACCACTGAACTATGTACACAATGTGTACATTCGCTAATAGCGTTACCAGTTCATCTAAAACGCTTCAAACAAGTACAATTCATGAAACCCAATAAA
>NW_013696692.1:0-689 GCF_000517525.1 Limulus polyphemus | reverse complement strand
GCAATCCCTAATGTTGCAGAGACAATTGAAATAGATAACGAAATATAACTCTACTGGTGGTAAGGCATTCAAAGAAACATCATATATACATACCAAACGATCACCTTTATTTTCTCCAGCCATTCAACCCACCGTTCTATCTACTCTCCAACTATCCACCAACCATCCTTCTACTCTCAAACCATCGAAACAATTCTTACTGCTGTTAAGTCACCCAAGCAGTCATTACACCTTATCTGAAACCACCCTATCTACTACACAAACAGCTGACCAGTGACCTTGTCTACTGTCCACGTAAAACCACAGCTTGGATATATCACTGGATGGTCAGATACAAACTGATTTACTCACTCACGTTATTTCAAAATTTTATATTATCAGGCAGATGGCAGAACTCTCTATCAGGCAGGCGGTAGCACTACCTATCAGGCAGATGGCAGCACTGTCTATCAGGCATGGGGTTGCACTGTCTATCAGGCAGATGGCAGCACTGTCTATCAGGCAGGTAGTGGCACCATCTATCAGGAAGATGGCAGCACTGTCTATCAGGCAGGTGGTAGCACTATCTATCAGGTAGATGGAAGTATTGTGTATCAGGCAGGTGGTAGCACTGTCTATCAAACAGGTGGCAGCACTGTGTACCAGGCAGGTGGTAGCAGTGTCTATGTAGGGATGACTCGGATTGTTCA
>NW_013696691.1:0-689 GCF_000517525.1 Limulus polyphemus | reverse complement strand
CAAAATATACAGAAAGAAGATAGGTTGTTTCAAGTGAAAATGCAATCGCAAAAAAGTAAACAAAGAAGCCTAAGGTTTGAGACATAGCGTTGCCATTATTTCGTCAATTCCTCAAGCTACAAATTCCTTTTTACTCTCCTAAATATTACAGCTTTTAGGCATTGGGTAAAAACAGGAACTTGTAACTCGAGGAAACAATGTAAACACTATGTCTCAAACCTTAAGCTGGTTTGTTTACTTCTTTTTTGCTATTGAATTTTCACTATAATCTAGCTATCTTTTTTTCAGTATTTTTTTACGATTCCTATTCCCTCTTTTTTAAATTAACAATTTTAATAATCTTCTATATCAAATAATTCCCCGACATTTGTTGTAAAGGCGTGAAGTTATTTTTCTGAAAAATTTTAAAATCTAATACATAAAAGTTTACCATCAAACATAATTTATCACAAGTTTTTATATAACTCGCATTAATGATAAGTTTATTACAAAGTATTATTTTAGGACTTTCTGTACTCATGCAACAAACGCTCTGAATATTTGCACGTGTATAAGAAACTGGTCACATGATATGTCAAGATAATAAAGCAGATTACATAACATCTGAAATACTGTGAACATGAGAGCTCGCATCTGTAAAATTTGTAGAATAAAAGATTAGTGAGTGCTCCCCCCCCCCTCACGTCATC
>NW_013696690.1:0-689 GCF_000517525.1 Limulus polyphemus | reverse complement strand
ATGTTTCTAGTACATATCAATATAAAAGGGGACTTTAAGTCCAGCATAAGATACGTCATGTTCATAGTACATGTCAATAATAAGGGGACTTTAAATCCAACATAAGACACGTCATGTTCACAGTACATGTCAATAAAAAAGGAGACTTCAAATCCAACATAAGACACGTCATGTTCATAGTACATGTCAATAAAAATGGGACTTCAAATCCAACATGAGAGACGTCATGTTCATAGTACATGTCAATAAAAATGGGACTTCAAATCCAACATAAGACACGTAATGTTCATATTACATGTCAATAATAAGGGGACTTTAAATCCAACATAAGACACGTCATGTTCATAGTACATGTCAATAATAAGGGGACTTCAAATCCAACATAAGATACGTCATGTTCATAGTACATGTCAATAATAAGGGGACTTTAACTCCAGCATAAGATACGTCATGTTCATAGTACATGTCAATAATAAGGGGACTTCAAATCCAGCATAAGACACGTCATGTTCATAGTACATGTCAATAATAAGGGGACTTCAAATCCAACATAAGATACGTCATGTTCATAGTACATGTCAATAATAAGGGGACTTTAACTCCAGCATAAGATAAGTCATGTTCATAGTACATGTCAATAATAAGGGGACTTCAAATCCAACATAAGATACGTCATGTTCATAGTACAT
>NW_013696689.1:1489-2362 GCF_000517525.1 Limulus polyphemus | reverse complement strand
GTAGACTTCTGACTGATTCTGGGTTCCGTACCTGAGTTCCAGAGCCTCTCCCAGTGCTCTGTAGTTGTGTCTGTCGGCTGCTGTCAACTGTCCAAGTATTTCTAGTGGTTGTCCCTTCAAGCTTGTTGCCAGATATACAACTTTCTGCTCCTCTGTCCATCCATTCATCTCTGCCAGTAACTCAAACTGTGCTCTATATGCTTCCCATGGTGCTTTCCCATCGAATTCTTGTGGCTTCCTTTGCACTGGATCACTCCTATTACTGACATTCATATCTGGGATGTGACTTCTAACGGGACTGGATATGTCTGCATTAGGGTTTAGCTGCAGGGTCTGGATAGGGCTTGTCATTGTCTGGGGCTGGTTAAGTCGATGGTCAATGTATCCTCCTTGTGTAAAAGACAATAGATCGTCCTTTAACGTATCTAATTCGCTTTTAAATTTACTAATGTTTTCCATTTGTACTTCTTGCCACTGTTGTTGACTTTCTTGTAGTTGCTGCTGACTTTCCTGCAACTGTTGGAGACTTTCTTCCTGTTTCCTTTCTTGTTCCAGTTGCCACTGCTGTAATCTTTCTTCTTGTTTCTTTTCTTTTTCCTCTAACAACTGCTGTAATCTCTCTTCTTGTTTATTTTGTTGTTCGAGCTGCCACTGTTGCAGGTTTTCTTGCAACTGCTGTTGTCTCTCTTCTTGTTTCTTTCTTTTCCTCCAACAACTGTTGTAATCTCTCTTCTTGTTTATTTTCTTTCTCCTCCAACCACTGCTGTAGTCTCTCTTGTTTACTTAGCTGTTCGACTTGCCATTGTTGTAGGTTTCTTGTAACTGCTGTTGTCTTCTTCTTGTTTCTTTCTTTTTCCTCTAACAACTGTTGTA
>NW_013696689.1:0-689 GCF_000517525.1 Limulus polyphemus | reverse complement strand
TCTGTCCATCCGTTCATCTCTGCTAGTAGCTCAAATTGTGCTCTATACGCTTCCCACGGTGCTTTTCCATCGCATTCCTGTGGCTTCCTTTGTACTGGATCACTCCTAATACTGACATTTATATCTGTGATGTGACTTCTAACAGGACTGAAGATGTCTGCATTAGGGTTTAGCTGCGGGCTCTGGAAGGGGTTTGCCATTGTCTGGGTCTGATTAAGTCGATGGTTAATGTATCCTCCTTGTGTAAAAGACAATAAATCGTCCTTTAATGTATCTAATTCGCTTTTAAATTTACTAATGTTTTCCATTTGTACTTCTTGCCACTGTTGTTGACTTTCCTGTAGTTGCTGCTGACTTTCCTGCAACTGTCGGAGACTTTCTTCCTGTTTCCTTTCTTGTTCTAGTTGCCACTGCTGTAATCTGTCTTCTTGTTTCTTTTCTTTTTCCTCCAACAATTGCTGTAATCTCTCTTCTTGTTTATTTTGTTGTTCGAGCTGCCACTGTTGCAAGTTCTCTTGCAACTGCTGTTGTCTCTCTTCTTGTTTCTTTTCTTTATCCTCCAACAACTGCTGTAATTTCTCTTCTTGTTTCTTATCTCGTTCTTCTTGTTACTTTTCGTTTTCCTCCAACCACAAGCTGTACTTTCTCTTCTCGTTCTTCTTGTTTCTTTTCGTTTTCCTCCAACAACT
>NW_013696688.1:0-689 GCF_000517525.1 Limulus polyphemus | reverse complement strand
GATAACGACTAACTCAGTGTCGTTTCTAAACATTGATACCTAGCCTGTAGACGATAACGACTAACCCAGTGTTATTTCTAAACATTGATACCTAGCCTCTAGACGATAACAACTAACTCAGTGTCCTTTCTAAACACTGATAACTAGCCTCTAGATGATAACGACTAGACTCTAGACGATAACGACTAACTCAGTGTCCTTTCTAAACACTGATATCTAGACTCTAGACGATAACGACTAACTCTACCTAGCCTCTAGAACACTGAGTTAGTCGTTAATCGTCTAGCAGTGTTTAGAAAGGATCGTCTAGAGGCTAGGTATGTCTAGGTATCAGTGTTTAGAAAGGACACTGAGTTAGTCGTTATTAACGACTAACTCAGTGTCCTTTCTAAACACTGATACCTAGCCTCCAGACGATAACGACTAATTCAGTGTCCTGTTTAAACACTGATATCTAGACGATAACGACTAATTCAGTGTCCTGTTTAAACACTGATATCCAGACGATAACGACTAACTCAGTGTCCTGTTTAAACACTAGCCTCTAGACTATAACGACTAACTCAGTGTCCTTTCTAAACACTGATACCCTGCCTCTAGACGATAACGACTAACTCAGTGTCCTTTCTAAACACTGATACCTAGACTCAAGACGATAACGACTAACTCAGTGTCCTTTCTAAACACTG
>NW_013696687.1:0-689 GCF_000517525.1 Limulus polyphemus | reverse complement strand
GGATGTTGTACATTATTTTTACAGTGTGCCGTTAAGCTTAACATTCAGTATACTTTGTTTGTGTTTCGCGGATTGCCCTCAGTGGTTCAGTCGTAAGTTTACGGACCTACAACACAAACATCCAAGGTTCGATTCCCCGTAGTGGACAGATAGTCCATTACATAGCTTTGCGCTAAACATTTTTTTTTGTTCTTAAGGTTACTGGACACAACATTTTACCCCTATTTTAGTTAACGTTAAACACTGGACTTTACAGATAAATGTATCTTCAAGCTTTTGTGTACTTCAGTTTCAAACATTTAGCTGCAATTATATTTAGAAATTTTCAATTATCGCAGTTTCACACATTTAATTACACGTGTATCTTTAATCCTGCAACTAATGTAGTTTCACACATTTAATTACACGTGTATCTTTAATCCTGCAACTAATGTAGTTTCACACATTTAATTACACGTGTATCTTTAATCCTGCAACTAATGTAGTTTCACACATTTAATTACACGTGTATCTTTAATCCTGCAACTAATGTAGTTTCATACATTTAATTACACGTGTATCTTTAATCCTGCAACTAATGTAGTTTCACACACTTAGCTGCAAATGTATCTTCAAGCTTTCAACTATCGTAATTTCAAACATTTAACTACAAATGTTTCTCAGTTTTCAACAACTTCAGTTTCAAACAC
>NW_013696686.1:0-689 GCF_000517525.1 Limulus polyphemus | reverse complement strand
AACCATCAACATCTCAACTTAGAACCGTCACATCTCAACTTAGAACCGTCAACATCTCAACTTAGAACCGTCATCATCTCAACTTAGAACCATAAACATCTCAACTTAGTTTTTAGTTGTTTATTGATAGAGAGAAAACAATCGTTAGGTAAAAAAAAAAGGTAAATCACACTCGTAATTTGCATAAATAACTATGATTTCCAGTTTTATGTTAAAGTATTAAATATTCATAGAATGTGAACTAAAAAAATTACCACCAAATAGTTGACTATTGCCTCTGTTCGTGATTTTTCTTTCCACTTTTCTTGGCATATTCTCTCAATGGAAACACACATTCTGATTTATCACGTCTTTCTAACACCTCTTTCAATGAACTATGGAAATGCCTTATCACAGAGAAGAATGTTATCCATATAATGTAAAATAAGATTGAAAAGTTCGGAACAATAAATAGTTAAAATTGTTCTGTCACAAATAATGTCCCAAAAACTTATCTAACTAAATACTAAACATAAGTTAAAGAATCGTCTCATCAAATGTCTCACATCTCTTTCTCTCTGTGTCTTTTTTTTTATAGAAGGAATGATTTGAAGAATAATTTCCTCTTAAAAAATTTGCGATGCTTTTTTTAATATCTAGCAAAGTTGCTAAAATATATATTATCATTTTCGAAAAAATAACAATAACTT
>NW_013696685.1:0-689 GCF_000517525.1 Limulus polyphemus | reverse complement strand
TAATAGATAGCAAGTACAACATTAATATATAGCAAGTACTACATTAATAGATAGCGAGTACTACATTAATAGAGAGCGAGTACAACATTAATAAATAGCGAGTAATACATTAATAAATTGCGAGTAATACATTAATAGAAAGCAAGTACTACATTAATAGATAGCAAGTATTGCATTAATAGATAGCGAGTACTACATTAATGAATATCAATTACTACATTAATATAGAGCAAGTACAACATTAATAGATAGCGAGTACAACATTAATATATAGCGAGTACTACATTGATAAATAGCAAGTACTACATTAATAGATAGCGAGTAATACATTGATAAATTGCGAGTACTACATTAATAGATAGCGAGTAATACATTAATAAATTGCGAGTACTACATTAATAGATAGCAAGTACTACATTAATAGATAGCAAGAAATACATTAATAGAAAGCAAGTATTGCCTTGAGAAGATCTCTGAATTTTATGATATCATACTATTTCAAGCAACAAAGCTCTTAAATCCTGAAGAGTTCACTCTCACTTCATTGACCCAGAAGCTGGGAAGGCCACTGGAGTTCGACATGACAGTTGCTTCTACTATAAACATTACATAGCTTACAATGAAACAATCACGATTGCGAACTAAACTTCATATAGAGACAGATCACCCGAAGTTACCCACAGAAATCC
>NW_013696684.1:0-689 GCF_000517525.1 Limulus polyphemus | reverse complement strand
TGTATAGTGATCTGTCAAGTGGTCCTACTGCTGGTCCCACAATAACACACCGGGTGTATAGTGATGTGTCGAGTAGTCCTACTGCTGGCCACACGATAACACACCAGGTGTCTTATGATCTGCCGAGTGGTCCTACTGCTGGCCACACGATAACACACCGGGTGTATAGTGATCTGTCGAGTGGTCCTACTGCTGGCCACACGATAACACACCGGGTGTATAGTGATCTGTCGAGTAGTCCTACTACTGGCCACACGATAACTCCCCAGGTGTCTTGTGAAAAAGCATTTTTGGTACTTATCTAGTTAATAAGCTCACAAAATGGGAAAGGAAGTATTTCACAGTGAAAGATACCATAAACTCTGATCTATCTATCTTTACATACCAGTGAAAATAAGAAGTAGTACTAAGCCCTACCCCACGTACAGTTAGGTGTTCACTGAAGGAGTTCCAAACCACACAGAAATAAAGCTACTTAACAAGAAGGTTACTGGAAATCATGAAGATGAAAATGTGAGAGTACAGTAGCATGTAAAATCATGTGACAGTGGGTTAGCACGACAATAAACTAACACCAACGTACAGTTAGGTGTTCACTGAAGGAGTTCGAAACCACACAGAAATAAAGCTACTTAACAAGAAGGTTACTGGGATTCGTGTACAGTAGCATGTAAAATCATGTGACAGTG
>NW_013696683.1:0-689 GCF_000517525.1 Limulus polyphemus | reverse complement strand
TGCTTCTATTGAAACGATGGCCATTATAGACACTTAGGATTAATCTTCCATACCAGAACATACAGTTTTTTTTTTTTATTGGAAACCAAATTATCATTTCTCGTGATTTATGTCCTTCCTAAGGCAGTTCACACACACACACACACAAATAACTACAATTACATAAAAATTTCATCGATCTCTCCCAAAGGGGAGTTGATGGTTTGTTTGACAATGGCCCTCTGGAGTAGAACTAGTCAGTATCACAGACTGTTTCTTGGACCAATTCATAAGATCATTTTTTACTTGGAGTAGCAAGTTTTGTTGTTGTCCTTTAATTATAGAACTAACACTATAATTATCTCAAATATTAGTGATAATACTTTACTATTTTTTATAATCTACAAAAACACGATAATTGAAATAAGACAGATTTTATTGTTTGTTTTAGAGCAAGGTTTCAAAAACTAGAACGTCTAGGGATACAGACGAACAAACTTTGATATATGTAATGTAGAAATACAGTTTAGAAGAACAAAATGTGAAATTAAGAAAACAGCATCACTAACAAAGAGTAAAGTACGATTATTATTAACTTTAGTGAAAATTATAGTAGCAGTAAATTTTAGATCTAATATTTGACTTTTGGTTTTAGATCTAATATTTGACTTTTGGTTTTAGATCTAATATTTAACTTTTGGTTTTAGATC
>NW_013696682.1:0-689 GCF_000517525.1 Limulus polyphemus | reverse complement strand
CTAATGAGTTAAACTGGAACTGTTGAAATCTTCTCAATAATACTAAAGTTATTCTAATGAGTTAAACTGGAACCATTAAAATCTTCTCAATAATACTAAAGTTATTCTAATGAGTTAAACTGGAACCATTAAAATCTTCTCAATAATACTAAAGTTATTCTAATGAGTTAAACTGGAACCATTAAAATCTTCTCAATAATACTAAAGTTATTCTAATGAGTTAAACTGGAACTGTTGAAATCTTCTCAATAATACTAAAGTAATTCTAATGAGTTAAACTGGAACTGTTGAAATCTTCTCAATAATACTAAAGTAATTCTAATGAGTTAAACAGGAACTGTTGAAATCTTCTCAATAATACTAAAGTTATTCTAAAGAGTTAAACTGGAACTGTTAAAATCTTCTCAATAATACTAAAGTAATTCTAATGAGTTAAACAGGAACTGTTGAAATCTTCTCAATAATACTAAAGTTATTTTATGAGTTAAACAGGAACTGTTGAAGTCCTCTGAACAATACTAAAGTTATTCTAAAGAGTTAAACTTCACCTTCAGAGGTTCCACCTGACACTTTTACCTACTTTTTCCTAATGTAAAACACAACAGCCAGTAGTGGTAAGTGTTTACAGTTGGTAAGAGCTTACAGTTGGTAAGAGCTTACAGTTGGTAAGTGTTTACAGTTGGTAAGTG
>NW_013696681.1:0-689 GCF_000517525.1 Limulus polyphemus | reverse complement strand
TGATTTGCAGAGGCACGGAAGGAGGGGAGGATCGTTTTTCCAACATTAGGGTTGATCCTCCGCTATACACAGGCGAACTGCAGTATCCCATAATCCACCCGTTCTTATTTTGTAGCATATCTTGAGAATTAATTTTTTATTATCAAGGTTGCAGATACATTGTGAAATTCTTCCAAGATCGCCCACAGTACACGTGTCACTTGAAACCTACTTCTTAATTTAAGATCGCCCACAGTACACGTGTCACTTGAAATATTCTTCTTAATTTAAGATCGCCCACAGTACACGTGTCACTTGAAATATTCTTCTTAATTTAAGATCGCCCACAGTACACGTGTCACTTGAAATATTCTTCTTAATTTAAGATCGCCCACAGTACACGTGTCACTTGAAACCTACTTCTTAATTTAAGATCGCCCACAGTACACGTGTCACTTGAAATATTGTTCTTCTTAATTTTCGAATTCAATTTGACGAGCGGGTAATAATTATGTTTTATTGCTTAGTGGCGGTGGATAATTTATAGTCTATTAAATTGCTAAAAAATCCAACACCAAGATAAACAGAAGCAAAAATAGCTGGCATCAAGTTCATCCACTAGAACCAGTTTTTTTTACCCTTTACAAATCTTATATAATCTCCTATAGTCAACAATAGAGTTTTAATATGAAAACTAATGTTTGTTGTTG
>NW_013696680.1:0-689 GCF_000517525.1 Limulus polyphemus | reverse complement strand
ATGGGTTTATAAATCAAATTTTCTTGGTATTCTCTTGAACATCTAAGTAGTACACAGCACTACACGCATCCTATTGGATGCTTTGGGGGAATCCCCAAGCTAATCGAAAACTATAACCAGAACTCTCAAGTAATTGGTTACTGTTAAGCTGAGTTAGCCAGTCACCTTCTGTTGCTACACCCATGTCCTGTATGTTATATCACCTCAAAGCACCAATTTTTCTCATAAAATCAGACTTATTCATAGCTTTCCTAGTTCTAAGTGGTTAGTGTCAGCAATCCATCAACCTGTCATTGATGCTGGTGCTCATTTAAATTCTAGGCAGTGCTTTTTATGTAACTAGGCCTCTTGACCTTGTTTCCTAGTTCCTAGTCTTATTACACAACACAGGTGTCTCCTTATCACCTATTTTTTATATGCCCATGGCTACTTATCTACTTAACTTAAAGAACTGTTTAAACTTTATTCTTAAATTCTGTTTTACACACTTTTAAATTAATAAAATGCGGAAGCAATTGTAAAAATTTCCTCAAAAATTATCTAGCTGCTTCAGTTCCTCTGGAATCGTAACTTACAGTAAAACTTCAAATTTTTAATAATACTGTATCAGACAACGAAATAAGCCAGTTATTTTAATAACATTATAGGAGTAAAATTTTCTTCACACATTAAAGCCTACTTTGGTCAAT
>NW_013696679.1:0-689 GCF_000517525.1 Limulus polyphemus | reverse complement strand
CATGTCAAGATGGTCATGCTTCTCAAGACTACACACGTTTCACTCTTATGAACAGTTTTTCACACACACAACATGTCAAGATAGTCATGCTTCTCAAGACTACACACGTTTCACTCTTATTGAACAGTTTTCCACACACACCACATGTCAAGTTGGTCATGCTTCTCAGGACTACACATGTTTCACTCTTATTGAACAGTTTTCCACACACACCACATGTCAAGATAGTCATGCTTCTCAAGACTACACATGTTTCACTCTTATTGAACAGTTTTCCACATACACACCACATGTCAAGATTGTCATGCTTCTCAAGACTACACACGTTTCATTCTTATTGAACAGTTTTCCACACACACACCACATGTCAAGATGGTCATGCTTCTCAAGACTACACACGTTTCATTCTTATTGAACAGTTTTCCACACACACCACATGTCAAAATGGTCATGCTTCTCAAGACTACACACGTTTCACTCTTATGAACAGTTTTCCACACACACCACATGTCAAGATGGTCATGCTTCTCAAGACTACACACATTTCACTCTTATTGAACAGTTTTCCACACACACACCACATGTCAAGATGGTCATGTTTCTCAAGACTACACACGTTTCACTCTTATGAACAGTTACCACACACACCACATGTCAAGATGGTCATGCTTCTCAAGACTACACACATT
>NW_013696678.1:0-690 GCF_000517525.1 Limulus polyphemus | reverse complement strand
TAACATGCTTGAAATATTATTATACTTTTTTTTTATTTTCATTCGTGATTTCTTAGAATTACTAACACAGTATTCTTATTTAAGCTGTAGTTGTTTGACCTGCTCCTGTGACATCTAAGGCTAATGTACTGGCTCACCAGTTCTTCTGAATGACGAGGAAAATTAATTGATGTAAGAATAAACAATAATGATAAATTATAATTGTTGAAATAAATAAACGATATAATATCGTTATCCTTACCGTTACTCTGATTTGTAAATGAATCATATAAAATTGATAAAAATTACATTTCAACAGCGTAATCTAGTTCACACCCATTTCAACAACGTAATCCAGTTCACACTCATTTCAACAACGTAATCCAGTTCACACCCATTTCAACAACATAATACAGTTCACACCCATTTCAACAACGTAATCCAGTTCACACTCATTTCAACAACGTTATCCAGTTCACACCCATTTCAACAACATAATACAGTTCACACCCATTTCAACAACGTAATCCAGTTCACACTCATTTCAACAACGTAATCTAGTTCACACACATTTCAACAACGTAATCCAGTTCACACTCATTTCAACAACGTAATCTAGTTCACACTCATTTCAACAACGTAATCCAGTTCACACCATAGCAGTTGCTGTTCATACAATTTTATAATATAAGTTGCGTCTCAACCATTACC
>NW_013696677.1:0-690 GCF_000517525.1 Limulus polyphemus | reverse complement strand
CACACAGGATACATGTCATTTCATATACATGTATCCTGTGTGATAATATTTGAAATGACATGTATCCTGTGTGATAATATTTGAAATGACGTGTATCCTGTGTGATAGAAAATGGCATGTATCCTGTGTGATAATATTTGAAATGATTCGAGTTTCAATAAGAAAAAAGTATTGTAAAGCAAAAAATTGTTTTACTAGAAACAATGGACTAGATTACTCGTGTACTGTTTAATATGTAACATATGAAATGACATGTATCCTGTGTAATAATATATGAAATGACATTTATCCTGTGTGATAATATTTGTCGATAAACCTCTCACTAAGAGTTTACGCAAAGCTATAAACAAATCTGGTTTATATATCCGTTTTGTTCAAATTCCGGGGATTACACCATAAAAATTACTTGTTCAGAAACTGTCTTAACAATGGAAATGTTACGTGAATGTTACATAAACTCTACCTTTGATTTGTTGTATATATATATCCTTTTCGGTTAATAGTACTGGAAACCATAGTAACCACTGAGTAAGGCGTAAGCCGAAAGATCGAGTTTGAATAAAATCGTGTTTTTCTGGAGTATTACTAGTTCGTTGTTATGTAAACGTGGTTTCAATCTTCAAGTCTGCTCTGCATAGTTTTTTTTTAAAAAAAGATACGCAAAACATTATTGTTTTATCGTTTTTTAAG
>NW_013696676.1:0-690 GCF_000517525.1 Limulus polyphemus | reverse complement strand
AGAAGTGTCTCAACATTGAAAAGCTTTAAAACATACAGTAGAGAATCTGTGTATATCTGCTGATTAGAAGTGTCTCAACCATTGAAAAGCTTTAAAACATACAGTAGAGAATCTGTGTATATCTGCTGATTAGAAGTGTCTCAACCATTGAAAAGCTTTAAAACATACAGTAGAGAATCTGTGTATATCTGCTGATTAGAAGTGTCTCAACCATTGAAAAGCTTTAAAACATACAGTAGAGAATCTGTGTATATCTGCTGATTAGAAGTGTCTCATCTAACATTTTTAATAGAACAGATATTTTACAACTCTTTCATTTAGTGTTATTTATTTTACCATCAGAAGCTACTCTTTAAAACCAGAAAACAACCGAGTTTCAATACCTGTGGTAGGAACAGCGCAGATATCCCATTGTGTAGCTTTGTGCTTAACAAGAAACAAACAAATAGTTATAGTATATATATATAAATGATACAAGTCTCACTTTCTCAATTTAAACCTTTTTCATAAATCCAGGTTATAAAATTACCATACATATATATATCAGGCCCGTACACAGAATGTTTGAAAGGGGGGGGATACTAATTTGCGAGATCATATTTATATATATATATCAGGCCCGTACACAGAATGTTTGAAAGGGAGGGGGTTCTAATTTGTGAGATCATATATATATATATATATATATAT
>NW_013696675.1:0-690 GCF_000517525.1 Limulus polyphemus | reverse complement strand
ATGGTATTTGACGGAAAGGATGTTGGGGATATTCACTAATGAAGTTTAAACAATATTCTTCATCATGAATGGTTGTACAAATTTATCACATAAACTTATAACGAAAAAAATTAGAAGTTTAAAGAATGGTAATGCTCATGGGCCAGATAATATTTCTTCAAGATTTTTGGACGATGTTAAGCATTGGATTTGTGAGCCACTTGCTGCTATTTTTAACTAATTCTTCGAATTGTGGGCTGGTGCCCATAGATTAGAAGTCCGCTAATGGGAGCTGTTAAAAATTGTCCCTGTAACTATATGCACACTAGTCTTACATTGTTAGTTGGAAAAGATTTCGAAAGTCTGATAAAAGAAGATTTGCAAAGTCATTTATCGCGATTTTAACATTTTTCTCGACAGTCAACATGGTTTTAATAGAGGAATATTTTCCCTTACTGATATGTTGACATTCCTTAAAGAGGTTACTGCTTGTGTAGATGAGAGTGCGGGGGCGTATTTGTTGTCTATGGATTTTCAGAAATCTTTTGTCAAGGTATCACATGATAAAACTTGTTTTAAATGTAGGTGTACAGCATAGGTTGGCTCATTGGATAGTAAACTGGCTGTAGGGAAGACAGCAGTTGGTTTCTATAAATGGACTTTGGTCCAGCTGGATTCTTGTCAGAGTTGGAGAACCTCAGGACTCATTCC
>NW_013696674.1:0-690 GCF_000517525.1 Limulus polyphemus | reverse complement strand
GTTATCGGGAGACGTGAATACACATCGTAAAATAATTTTTAAAAACCTGTATATACTGGTTATCGGGAGACGTGAATACACATCGTAAAATAATTTTTAAAAACCTGTATATACTAGTTATCGGGAGACGTGAATACACATAGTAAAATAATTTTTAAAAACCTGTATATACTGGTTATCGGGAGACGTGAATACACATCGTAAAATATTTTTTAAAAACCTGTATATACTAGGTTATCGGGAGACGTGAATACACATCGTAAAATAATTTTTAAAAACCTGTATATACTGGTTATCGGGAGACGTGAATACACATCGTAAAATAAAAAATACTTTTATTGGAATAGAATCACTTACTGCCGTTAGTTCTCCAATAGAAGCTAATTTACAACTGGGCGTCCAATCATATCTTCTTAAGATTCAACATCCAGGTAAGTGATTTATTGGTGGTTTGAATGTAAAAGAGAAATACAACATTTTTCTTAAGTTAAAGAAAAATACTTCTTTGCAAGCTTTTGGAGCATCAAATTATGTTTTTATTCTACGTTGGGAGTAACATGTAGTAGATGTTTTTATTCTACGTTGGGAGTAACATGTAGTAGATGTTTTTATTCTACGTTGGGAGTAACATGTAGTAGTTGTTTTTTATTCTACATTGGGAGTAACATGTAGTAGATGTTTTTATTCTAC
>NW_013696673.1:0-690 GCF_000517525.1 Limulus polyphemus | reverse complement strand
GTGGGCATATTACTTTAAAAAAAGGGTTAGGTGTTCAATACGTTATAACCAGTATTAACATTTATATAACTCGGTTACGTTAAATGTTTATACGTTGTTGCTTTTGATTGTTTCTAAGCCCAAAGCTACACAGTTAGCTAAATATTTTGTGGCTCAATGGATATTGAAACCCGGATTTTAGCGTTAGAATCCTTCAGACTTATCTCTAAGGTACTGGGGGTGCGTGTTGTTTCTAGGATGGCTATTTAAGAAAGTACAGACCAAAAACAGTTTCTATAAACTTTAAAAATAATTATTTAGATATATTTTATAATACAATATTAATAAAGTCGAAAAGTGTATCTCAAACTTAGGAAAAGATTTAAAACCTTCAAAGGTTTTAATAAGCAGTATCCTCTGAGCATATATTTAAACGTTTAACTTGGATTGACATTTCTAAAAAAAACTTTCCATTACTCAGATTTTATTGGTATCCTTTCGAAAGGGATCTTTGATTAATTGTTACCCTTCTCTAAGAAATCACATTCACAATCACTCTATTAGCAATACTTCAAGTAGCACAGTCGTTGACGTCATATTTTAAGAAGTAATCCAAACAATTTAATATCCTTCGAATAATCGAAATTAACAACCATTGTTATCTTTCCAAAACAAGTCCAACAATGAAGATTCGCAGCCACTGTAACCCTT
>NW_013696672.1:0-690 GCF_000517525.1 Limulus polyphemus | reverse complement strand
CCACACACATAGTTAGTGACTATGGTAACAGTAACAATGAAAAGACGTTCCAGTACTGATGTACAGGACTAGTGTTGTCGCTAGTATACAAACATAGTCAGTGATTATGGTAACTGTAACAATGAAAAGGTTAGCTAAACTTATAAAAATATTAAAAGTATATTTTCATTACCATTTCTCTGTTATTTCGGTTTGTTCGGACCAAGCGTGTCCATTTGGTTTGCGAGCCCGGGTTGTGAATCGAAGGATTCTAAAGTTTTAGACCAGTTGCGCTATAAGTGTGACAGTCAAACTCCATTATTAAGAAGGTGAGTGAGTGTAAGAAAGCGGTCGGCTTCTGGTCAGCCACACATAGTTAGTGACTAATGGTAACTGTAACAAAATGAAAAGACGTTCCAGTAACTGATGTACAGGACTAGTGTTGTCGCTAGTATACAAACATAGTCAGTGATTATGGTAACTGTAACAATGAAAAGACGTTCCAGTGTTTATGTACAGGACTAGTGTTGTCGCTAGAATACACACATAGTTAATGACTATGGTAACTGTAACAATGAAAAGACGTTCCAGTACTGATGTACAGGACTAGTGTTGTCGCTAGTATACACACATAGTCAGTGACTATGGTATCTGTAACAATGAAAAGACGTTCCAGTGTTTATGTACAGGACTAGTGTTGTCGCTAGTATA
>NW_013696671.1:0-690 GCF_000517525.1 Limulus polyphemus | reverse complement strand
CCATATATCGTATTGTGTCGCATTAGGTACCGTTCAGGTTGAAAATACCATATATCGTATTGTGTCGCATTAGGTACCGTTCAGGTTGAAAATACCGTATATCTTATTGTGTCGCATTAGGTACCGTTCAGGTTGAAAATACTATATATCGTGTTGTGTCGCATTAGGTGGCGTTCAGGTTGAAAATACCATATATCGTATTGTGTCGCATTAGGTACCGATCAGGTTGAACATACTGTATATCGTATTGTGTCGCATTAGGTACCGTTCAGGTTGAAAATACCGTATATCGTATTGTGTCGCATTAGGTGCCGTTCAGGTTGAAAATACCATATATCGTATTGTGTCGCATTAAGTTCTATTCAGGCATAGCATGTCGAATGGTAAGAATCCGTTTTGGAGAGCGACTGTGTTAGACCTGTAACCGGTGCGTTCAAAGCAAGTGACTACATTAATTTGTATGTTGTTTGGTAACCTGCAGTCCTTCAATAATTAGGATCTTCTTGAAACGCACATTAACAGGAATTCCAGCTCAATATGGCTGTTCCAAGGCTAATTGTGTCGACATCCCTGGAAATGATGTTACACTACAGGATGAACGGCCGATTATTAGCTTCAACCTGCACGTTCATGCATCTCCGCCACGATCAAAGTCAGTTTTCCAGTGTAGTAGAGTTAAGTTTTCAAATA
>NW_013696670.1:0-690 GCF_000517525.1 Limulus polyphemus | reverse complement strand
ATATATATATATATAAACGATTATACGTGTGGATATATAAACAACACATAAATATAAAGGAAAACGAATTAACCATCCTATATTAATCCATGCCGTGTGTTTGTTTGACAACGAACTGCTCCCACAGTTTTTAAAGCTGGTTGGCTTGAACTTAGCAAGATGGCTCGGGTTGGCCGTAACGGATGAGGGGGGGGGGGGTGCATACGGAGGACACCCAGCAGTAGATTTACAGGGTCGCCGATACAAACTTTGACATTGGTTTTGTGTTCCTGACCCAATTCGATATCCCGAGGGTGCCATCTTTGAAACTGTGCTCATACCCAAATTGACAAGATTGATAGGAAGACCAAACGTAGCACGCATTCTGAAGTTAAGTGTCATAACGGGGCTTGTTTTTCGAATATGAACCCATCTTGGGATAGCGACAATAGTAATTTTGGTTAATGGAGGAGCTTGAATGGTACATTGGGGCCTCTGTCAATCGCAAGGGGGCCTTTTAACCTTATGCGAGTTACAATGATATTTCGATTATTATAATTCAGTTTGAAATTCAGGATGTTTTACATTATTGTTAAAAGAGCAGGTATATTGTTTAATTTTCTTAGCCAATATATGCATTGTATATTTATTTAATAACATGCTTTTAAAATATACTATTCCTTTAACACAGCCATTCATTAATTAAACCTT
>NW_013696669.1:0-690 GCF_000517525.1 Limulus polyphemus | reverse complement strand
CATCGGGGCATTAACAACCTGATTGTAAGATTGAAAAGCACCATCGATAAGAATGGAGACTATTTCATTTATTAAATGCTTTGTTTTGATATATAAGTTGCTCAGGTTTTTCATCTAACAAAGGCGACATTAATATCTTGACTATAATAGTGGATGAATCTCCTAAACCTTGAGCCACATTGTTGGTGATATATTACTTCCTTGTAAAATAAACGAAATATTTTCTTAACCTGACTTGGCCCTATCAACTGGAAAAACGAAAACTTATGCTGGCGTCTACTGACAAAAATATAAAAAAACTAACATTATACTTTGTACCATGTTACAGGAATCTGAACATCATACTTTGTACCATGTTACAGGAATCTGAACATTATACTTTGTACCATGTTATAGGAATCTGAACATCATACTTTGTACCATGTTACAGGAATCTGAACATTATACTTTGTACCATGTTACAGGAATCTGAACATCATACTTTGTACTACGTTATAGGAAATAGAACATTATAGTTTGTATTATATTACAAAAATTTGAACATTAATTTGTACCATGTTACAGGAATTTGATCATTATAGATTGTATTATATTACAATAATTTGAACATTAATTTGTACCATGTTTCAGGAATTTAATCATTATAGTTTTTATTATATTACAAAAATTTGAACATTAAATTTGTACCAT
>NW_013696668.1:0-690 GCF_000517525.1 Limulus polyphemus | reverse complement strand
AACAGTGTGTGTGTGTGTGGTGGGGGGGGGGTAATAATCATTAGTATGGAAAATCTAAATAACTGCACAACTGTAAAAGTTAACACTACTGTTCTAAGCGTATACCAGTGGTTTCTGTGGTTTTAAGTGCAGACAATATTACTGTTGTATCAATCGTAAAATATTACAAAACACTTTCAATATATATGTATTTGATGCTAATGTATAGGTAACCTTACAGTTGTAAACTACAAGTTATAATAAACGTGCTACAATTGTACACCATAGATAAAACTACAGTTGACGCGCTTGCTAAATAGCTTCAGAATCTGTTAATATTTACTTACTATTATTGTATAACAATATATATTAAAAGTATTTTCTTCCTCTCTGTTAATCTGTTCAAGTTCGGTTATTTAAGAATGTCAATGCTAACTAGAAATTCTTTGCCTATTTCTGACTAGTACTGATCTGATAATATCCGGGAATAAATATATTATTAATATATTAATAAATAAAGTTGTACAGTCCTATTTATTGCAACAAATAACACTTTTGCTGAAAATAATGATTTTTGGGGTTACCCGATTTATAGCCCAAATTTATGGGCTTCAGAACAACGTCCAGGAATATTTTTGTTATTTACGAGTTCATTAATCTATTTCTCTAACCAAAAAATGTCTTGTAACAATCAACCCATGATAGACAACC
>NW_013696667.1:0-690 GCF_000517525.1 Limulus polyphemus | reverse complement strand
GCGATAATTTCGTCTAAAACGCTTATGCTCAGGTTGACATTGTTACAACTGGTTGGATCTTTAGTAAATTGTATTTGGTAATCACCTGAAGATTTTCATTTGTCATGGACAATTCAGGCTTAAGAAAATTGTTAAAAGAAAAATATCAACGATGACTAATAATTACAAAGCTTAATTTAAAATCTCTGTTGTAAACTTTACTAGACAGTACCGATACATATTAACTTACATTTTATTGGAGAACGATTAATTTAGTTTATCCTAAAAGTTGGTAAAACCAAATATTTTCACAAGGATGTGAATGAGAGAGGTCAGGCTTAAAACAATACAAAGTAAGCTTTTACAGTGAGAAATATTATGTTTTTAAGAACAGGTACGATGATTCGATCACTGATGCGATCGTTCTCAAGCACACAAGTTTTAACGGTAAAACTTGTGTACTTGAGAATGATCGCACAAGTAATCGAAACGTCGTGCCTGTTCTAAAAAATAATCTTCCTTACTTTAAAAGCTGTAACTTGTAATATAATAATACTTAATCAGTAAGTAAACTCAAAACAAATCTTATTCTTAAATGTAGAGTAAGATTTTCATGTGAAATATGTTGCTTTAATGAATTCATATTGCTAATAGAAAGTAGATCGTTTATCTAAACAAGTATGACTATAAACATTCCAGTAAATTACTTTA
>NW_013696666.1:0-690 GCF_000517525.1 Limulus polyphemus | reverse complement strand
CATTAGAAAAGTCAGTAAGGGAGTGTCTTGACTACTCTGATGATCAGCCAAGACATATTGTTATCCTCCTTTTTATTATGAACTGAAATCCTTGACTGGTCTGATGATCAGCCAAGACATTGTTATTCTCCTTTTTATTATGGCTGTAATCTTTGACTGCTGTAATGATCAGCCAAGACATTTTGTTATCCTCCTTTTCATTATGGCTGAAATCCTTGACTGGTCTGATGATCAGCCAAGACATTGTTATTCTCCTTTTCATTATGGCTATAATCCTTGACTGCTCTGATGATCAGCCAAGACGTATTGTTATCCTTCTTTTTATTATGGCTGTAATCTTTGACTACTCTGATGATCAGCCAAGACATTTTGTTATCCTCCTTTTCATTATGGCTGAAATCCTTGACTGGTCTGATGATCACTCAAGACATTTTGTTATTCTCCTTTTCATTATGGCTGTAATCCTTGACTGCTCTGATGATCAGCCAAGACATTTTGTTATCCTTCTTTTCATTGTGGCTGAATCCTTCACTGCTCATCTGAACAGCGAAGACATATTGGTATCCTCCTTTTCATCAAGACGCATTGTTATCTTCTTTTTCATTATGGCTGTAATCCTTCACTGCTCTGATGATCAGCCAAGACACATTGTTATCTTCCTTTTTGTTATGGCTGGAATCAATTGTTTGA
>NW_013696665.1:0-690 GCF_000517525.1 Limulus polyphemus | reverse complement strand
TCCTCGTGTAGCTTTGCGCGAAATTCAAAACAAGGAACTGCGTAGACTCTTCCCCACGACTGTCTTTAAACATCTGCCGTACCTGCCGAGAGGAAGGTGTTCTGAAGTGTCTGCAGCCACGATATGCCACCATCCTGAAGCCCTGGCCAGCCTCAGCATTCAACGGAGCCAAGATGTCCGTACACGTCGCTGGAGACAGACCTGGTGATACGAAGCGTAGACTTTGACATCGTCCTTGATGAAGTGAAGAAGGAGTTCGCTGATACGACATTCATTCAGTCAGGATGGAACATATTAAGCCACTTGTGAAAATCACGATCATAGACACGAAGGCCGAGGAGACCATCAAGGAAGTGAGTCACTCATTCAAGCCGTCTCCAAGCATTATATATATATATATATATATATCTAATCAGTTCCCCAAATACGATAGTCATAGGCGACTTAAATAGTAATCACACCGACTTTAATTGCCGTGTCACGAACAGCAACGGAAGAATATTACATAAGTTTTTAGAAAACAACAATCTCGTAACAATTAACAACAACAGCGTGTAGATGGGTTACAGGATATTCTAGACTTAGCCATAGTTCCCATCACAATAATCAATATTTTCTCTTCTTGTTTCTTTCTTTTTCCTCCAACAATTGCCGTAATCTCTCTTCTTGTTTATTTCTTTTTCCTCCAAC
>NW_013696664.1:0-690 GCF_000517525.1 Limulus polyphemus | reverse complement strand
AAAAAATTAGGTGTCTATTTACTTGTGACCACTCAGTGTATATATATATGTCCAGTGGCAGAGTATTCCTGCCCTGCATGGTTAAATGTAGCTAGAAGTGAATAATCACAAAGTTTCCAGAACTAGAAAAACATCATTTCTACACAACAACGAAAACATTCCTACGTTGTCAAACGTATGTCATGAAAACTCTGAACAAAAATGCTTCATTAAGCACACTGAAAAACGATGTGTTTAAATCTAAGTATTCCTTCTCACTAAATCTAGTAAACTCCTTGTGTAACTTACGGCCACCTAGTAGTGGGCAAACCGGTAGCTAGATATATTAGTTTTATTTTAAACGAATATTTATGTAAAAATAAAATTAGTACTGTATATTTTATTGACAATTATGGAATGATAAAAAAGGAAATATTTTACAAAAGGACAATCGTGGCTGCATGTTGTAAAAATGTATTTTCTTACCAAATATAGTGGAGAAATATGGAAATTTTATCAAACAGCCTAAAAGGAAGGCGGAACATCATGACCACATAACAACCACAGAGAACTAAGTGAATGCGCTTGTAGCACCTATCTAAATTATCAAAACCTAACACTTCTTTCTAGTGAGCCATACTTCAATGATACAATATTCTTTATTGTTTAGTACACTAGTAAGTATAGATCCTTCCTCGCTCAGTTTCTACA
>NW_013696663.1:0-690 GCF_000517525.1 Limulus polyphemus | reverse complement strand
AGTTCGGAAACCGTAAGTAGTGTATAGGAAGGTTAGTTCGGAAACCGTAAGTGGTGTACAGGAAGGTTAGTTCGGAAACCGTAAGTGGTGTACAGGATGGTTAGTTCGGAAACAGTAAGTGGTGTACAGGATGGTTAGTTCGGAAACAGTAAGTGGTGTACAGGATGGTTATTTCGGAAACAGTAAGTGTTGTAAAGGAGGGTTAGGTTGAAAACCGTAACTGGTGTTCAGGAGGTTTACGTCGGAAACCGTAAGTATTGTAAAGCAGGTTTACGTCGAAAACCGTAAGTGTTGTAAAGGAGGGTTAGGTTGAAAACCGTAAGTGGTGTTCAGGAGGTTTACGTCGAAAACCGTAAGTGGTGTAAAGAAGGGTTAGGTTGAAAACCCTAAGTATTATAAAGGAGGGTTAGATGGAAAACCCTAATTGCTGTACAGGATGGTTAGTCCGAAAACCGTAAGTGGTGTACAGGAAGGTTAGTTCGGAAACCGTAAGTGGTGTACAGGATGGTTAGTTCGGAAACCGTAAGTGTTGTAAAGGAGGTTTAGGTGGAAAACCGTAAATTGTGTACAGGAAGGTTAGTTCGGAAACCGTAAGTGTTGTAATGGAGGGTTAGGTGGAAAACCGTAAATGGTTCACAGGAGGTTTAGGTCAAAAACCGTAAGTGTTGTAAAGGAGGGTTAGGTGGAAAA
>NW_013696662.1:0-690 GCF_000517525.1 Limulus polyphemus | reverse complement strand
ACATCTGTTCCTTAGTATAGAGGAATGTCTACTAAGGAAAAGATGTGTTTTTTGTAGTGGTTTTTGTAGACTTTCCTTTATACTAAGTAACAGATGTGGTTTTTAAAGACATTTTTTTATACTAAGTAACAGATGTGGTTTTTGTAGACATTCCCCTATACCAAGGAACAGATGTGGTTTTTATAGACATTCCTTTATACTAAGGAACAGATGTGTTTTTTGTAGACATTCCTCTATACTAAGGAACAGATGTGTTTTTTGTAGACATTCCTCTATACTAAGGAAAAGATGTGTTTTTTGTAGACATTCCTCTAATCTGTTCCTTAGTATAGACGAATGTCTACAATAACCACATCTGTTACTAAGTATAAAGGAATGTCTACAAAAAACACATTAGTTACTTAGTATAGACGAATGTCTACAAAAACCACATCTGTTACTTAGTATAGAGGAAAGTCTACAAAAACCACATCTGTTACTTAGTATAGGGGAATGTCTAATAACCACATCTGTTCCTTTGTATAGAGGAATGTCTACAATAACCACATCTGTTCCTTTGTATAGAGGAATGTCTACAAAAACCACATCTGTTACTTAGTATAGAGGAATGTCTACAAAAAACACATCTGTTCTTTAGTATAGAAGAAAGTCTACAAAAACCACATCTGTTACTTCGTATAAAGGAAAGTC
>NW_013696661.1:0-690 GCF_000517525.1 Limulus polyphemus | reverse complement strand
CTATTTTAGATTCTAATTTCATTAATAATCCATACTAACCCATTGATGTGCATATCAAAATGGATAAGTTGGATTGCATTTGTTTTTTGTTTTTTTAATGTATGGAAATAATAGATTGTTGCACACTTCAACTTTCAGGGGAGGGCAGTGGACAGTGCTACTGCCGGATGTGACAATGCAGCGCATCAGGTGAATCAACTTTTTTCACTAATTAGCACTTAGCACTGCCCTCCCAAAACTGCAGCACCTGGCACTTTTAAAATATGTTCACATTTGCTGGTTGTTTCTATAAAGTGTGTGTGTGTGTGAGTGTGTGTGTGTGTGTGTATATATATATATATATATATATATCCCTTTTGTTAAATATGTAAGCTTTCTGATAAATGTAGTTCTCTACATTTACACACTTTTTAAATGTGTCCACCTTCTGTCGGTTCTTTCACATTTAGTCACTATACTTTGTTTTTAATGTGCACATCAAACTTCTTAAATATGTACACCTTCTGTTAATTCTAAATATACACCTCACCCTGTTAATTGTCTACACTACACTTTCTGTTTTCTACATGCTCTTTCACATTAACTGTCTAAACTTTATGTTAGTTCTTCACACATGCTCTTATTTTGTAAGCTATATTGAACTGCTTTGCAGGTTTCTGTCCTAATTTTCTTTTGTGTTTCATCATTTTA
>NW_013696660.1:0-690 GCF_000517525.1 Limulus polyphemus | reverse complement strand
TATATATGGTAAATAAAACACCTGATTAAACATTTACAAAGATATATATATATGGTAAATACAAACTTCTGAGTAAAAAATTACACCGATATATATATATATGGTAAATGAAAACTTCTGAATAAACATTTACATCAATATATATATGGTAACTAAATATTGTGATTAAACATTTAGAACGATATTTATATATAGATGGTAAATGAAAACTTCTGAATAAACATTTACATCAATATATATATGGTAACTAAATATTGTGATTAAACATTTAGAACGATATTTATATATATATGGTAAATATAAACTTCTGATTAAAAATTCACAACGATATATATATGGTAAATAAAAAATTCTGATTAAACATTCATATCGATATATATATGGTAAATAAAATCCTATAATTAACAATTCACAACGATATATATATATATATGGTAAATAAAAATTTCTGATTAACAATTCACAACGATATATAAATACGTTAAAAAAACGTCTGATTAAAATTGACAACGATATACATAAGGTAAATAAAACTTCTAATTAAAAATTCACAACGATATATATATATGGTATATAAAAACTTGTGATTAAAAATTCCTCACGATATATATATGGTAAATAAAAACTTCTTATTAAAAATTCACAACCATATGTATATATATGGTAAATAGAAACTTCTGATTAAAAATT
>NW_013696659.1:0-690 GCF_000517525.1 Limulus polyphemus | reverse complement strand
CTGAAAGGGCGACCATGTTTGGTGTGACCCTCAGATTGCGAGTCGAGCGCCCTCACCACCTGGCCATGCCGGGCCGAGAGTTATGAAAATTAAAGCCCATGTGCAAGCTCTTGTGCCTGCTGCATCCTAAATATTTATTGATTAGATTTTTAAAAAAATATTTAGTTATGTGTTTTAAGGACTTGTTTGTTGTTTATTTATTTATTTTATCGCAGAACTACACCGCAGGTTATCTGCGTTGTGTTCATCGCAGTTTTAAAGATTTGGAAAGTACAATTTGAGAAAAAACAAACAAACAACAACAAAAAATGTGATACTTGGACGCTGAGGGAATCACTGAAACTGAGGAAAATGAATTTTCAGAAAATACAGTTATATAAGTAATACAAAACGAACATTTTTTACTAAGTCCAAATGAAACGAACTTTTATGTAAATGATAAGTAAGCGATATTTAGTTTTAAGTAATAAATATACTAGGACTACATGTCTAGACTCTGCTGTTATTATTATATATATATATATATTGTATTTGTATATAAACAAAGATATATCATACATATATAATATTTTTATATTCCCAAAATGTAGGTGAGTTTTTTTGTTTTTTTTGAGAGTCAAAAATGTCTACCCGTAGATACAGGCAAAAACTTTGTTGAAACTGTTCGCTGGCGTTACTATCGGCAGAGGG
>NW_013696658.1:0-690 GCF_000517525.1 Limulus polyphemus | reverse complement strand
ATATATATATACATGTATAGAATGTTGGCTTTAAGTTTAAAAAAGCCAAGGTTTTATTGTACAATTCATTACTTAAGTCATCATTTGGAGTATTGTTTACAGTTTGATTCCCTGATTTCAGGAGGTACACTGTGTTGTTGGAGAGGGTTTAGAGAAGGGCTAGTAGGATGGTTCTGGGGATGTACGAGTTGTCATATGATGATAGATTGAGATCTCTCAAATTGTTTCAGCTTCACTGCCAGATTAACAGTTTTCAATGAGTGAGAAAAACAATGCTTCTATCTTGGTTCAGCTTGGTGTACATATCCTCTAAAAAGTTATTAATGAACTAATCAGTGACAATGAATCTTTAGTGTATTGAGGTACTGTACATTACAGGAATAATTTAAAAAGGAATTTAATATTCTTGGCAAACTCAAGAAATTTCTCCTTATTTCTGCATTTCTACTCTTAAATGTAACTTGTGACACCTTTTCCCAAAAGGATGGGAAAGGGACTAGTAACTTTATTTTTTCTCTGATAAAATGCACAGTAGGCAGAAAAAGGGATGACATGTTTCTTGGTATTCAAATCATTTACTTTGGCATGCTGCCAACACCACCTGTAGATCTCTCTTTGAGTCAGATGTATATGACATTATAGATATTTACAGTCGGGGCCTGAGAGAGAAGTACTTGGCCCTAGTCCCCT
>NW_013696657.1:0-690 GCF_000517525.1 Limulus polyphemus | reverse complement strand
CTTACAACTGTACTGTATTATAGTCTTATAACTGTACTGTATTATAGCTTTAACTGCAACGGAGAATGTTTCATACTTAGAACTGTCATAAAAAGTTTAAATAGAGGGCATGGGGTCGGGGAACATCACAGAATTAACTGACTAAATTATCCAAGCTTGAGCTGTTAGCTAGCTACTCGCACTAGGAATGTAAAAAATCACGCCAATGCTGGCTAGTTTCCTTTACTGATATAAACCACGGTGGATACATACACATTTTAAGGGTATTAAAGACGTGGTCTTTTTTCCTTTCAATATTTGTTAGATTGTAAATACTACTGAGATCTTGAACAGATGCTATAGTCCACCGGTACCATAAAAAAACTATATATATATATAGCTATTTAAATATAAATTGTGTTTAATGTGTTATGATGATGTGTGTTCTAACGATGTCTATTTAATATGTTCTAATGATGTGTATTCAGTGTGTTCTAATGATGTGTATTCAACATTTTCAATGATGAGAGTCCAACAATGTGTGTTCAATGTGTTGTACGTATGAGTGTTAAATGTGTTCTAATGATGCGTGTTCAATGTGTTGAACTGATAACTGTTCAATGCGTTCTAATGATGTGTGTTCAATGTGTTGTACTGATGAATGTTCAATGTGTTCTTCAATGTTTTGTAATTATGTGTTCTAATGATGTA
>NW_013696656.1:0-690 GCF_000517525.1 Limulus polyphemus | reverse complement strand
CTCTCTCTCTCTCTTCTATATATATATATATATATATATATCTGTCTGTTTGTTTGTCCGTTATGTAACTACTCCTAGGTCGCTGGACCAATCTCAACCAAACTTTGTGGATGGTAGTTTGGAACACGAAACATTTTAATGAGATTTCACAACCTTTCCACACCCATTATTGCTGTTAATGGGCATCTTCTATATATATAAAGCAGAAAAATCCGTGTGTCCGTTTGTCTGTCCGTTCTCTAACTACTTTTAAGTCGCTGAGCCACTCGCTTTATAGGATGATAGTTTGGAACAAGAGGCATGTTAATGGGGGTTCACCCCCTCCACTCCCTTTATTGCTGTTATTGAGCATTTATTATTATTCACGTAAGTTAACGTTAACTACATTAATAGATTGTACACTATAACACGACATAGACACAGTTTTGGGGGAAGGCACACAAACGTCTTATATATATCTGAGAGAGGACATTAGCACTCTCTATGTAGGAATGAAACGAAACAATTTGCCGTCACTATTGCAATAACACATAAACTCAGGTGAAGTTTTTGCTCCAACAGCTACCATAAGACTAATATGAAGAGTCGTTTTTTTTGTTTTTTTATAGTTATACCAACTTCCTACTTTGACTCGTGACCTTTCAACTTTGAATTTAAACACAACTCTGCAGCTAATGACCGTCTATTAAT
>NW_013696655.1:0-690 GCF_000517525.1 Limulus polyphemus | reverse complement strand
CCGAATAGTAATGTGTTCAATGCTCCCATGGCTCCCAGAACAGAAATGTCACATGACAAACGTGTAGAAATCAGTTTTGGCTGTTGAAGGCTACTCGGTGGAACAAACTGAAGCAAAATTTTATGTTTCAGAAGGAGTTGAATGGAAACTCAGAAGAGGGTACGTGAAACTTGTGCTGTCAATAATCGACGCAGTTAAGGTAGAAAGACCAAATTCTTCAAAAGAGACTTAAATAACCCAAGTATGCCTTTTATATGATACACAACAACAACCCACAACGGATCTTGCCAGAGACCTAAGTACATCTGTGAATTTTTACCTTCAGAACAAGAAGGTATATAGATATGAGCGCGAAGTGGTCTCAATGGAACAAGACATGTTAAGAAGGATTCAGCTTCCAGTAAAACTGTGAACCCAAGTATGCAGTAACTGTGGTTAAATGATACCTGGAGGAATTAAAAACTAATGAAACACTCGAAATCGTTGCTTGGCCTGCACAAACTGTTATTATTACCGCTGCTGAGGTTTATATGAAAACTAAGAATATCAAAGGCAACCAGACTGTATTGTGTGGAGCAATATAAGACTCTTGGAACAGTATTTCATAACTATACAGTGTACACTTATGACAGCATAAAAAGAAGATATAAAGCGCCATTTAAAACACAACAAAATATTAGTGACTTATAT
>NW_013696654.1:0-690 GCF_000517525.1 Limulus polyphemus | reverse complement strand
AATAATTAGATCAGTAGGAAGGAAGTGCGAAATACATCTATAGTATATGCTTAAAATAATTAATGGTTTGTGTGATGCTAGCACCACAACTCAAGTTTATTTTCAGTTGGAATGCCAGTTTATCCCATGTTAATAAACATACATACATGTAAATGATGCTGTATTAAACCACTCAACCCTTAAAAGTTAATGAAATTGTCTCCCAAAATGACTTAATTTTTAGTGAAACTAATATATCATACTTTATCTCCGATATATTCTTTTGGATTTTGCAAAAAAACACTGCAACATGACTTGCCTGATCTGCTAACAGATTTGACTTTGTTCAGCTGTTTATATATACACAATCTAAAATTGAATATGAACAGAGACTTAACCCTTTTTCAACAAATTGTGTACTTTACAGGACCTTGCAGCCACCATGTAACTCACAAAGATATACATACTATAACTCTGAAAGTATAACTCTTAATGTAGCTTCATGAAATTTGACAAGCTTTCAGTAAACATTACAAGTCTTTTGTATACAAAAAAATCTGATTTTGTAAGTATTTTTACTAAACATTAATCTGTAAACTTACAGTCAGAGTGCAAAGTGATTTTCATGTTAAGATGAAAAATACTCTTCTTCATCTGAAATTTTCAAAATTTCATCAGAGAAACTTTACATTTTATGTTATTTTCTCTACC
>NW_013696653.1:0-690 GCF_000517525.1 Limulus polyphemus | reverse complement strand
TCAAATGTTGACAAAGGAAGGCAAAAGACCCAAAGGATTGAAATGCTGCAATTCTATCAAGCAGTAACTAGTTACTTGCAAACAAGGCTCCCACTAAATGACATGTTGGTGAGATCTGTGCAGCGTCTACATCCAGAAGTGAGGGACCAAGAAAGAGCCCAAAAGCTCATTAGGGAATTGTGCACTGCGTTGCCAACCATTGATGATGGTGATATTTCCAGGGTCACAGATGAATGGAAACTGTACAGGGCTGTGTATATAATGGAAGATCAGATCTACAGAGAAGGCAATTTGGATATTTTCAGAAGTGATCTATTCTTATGTCTTAAGTTTGAAGAATGCTAATGGAGAGCTAAGTATCTATACTTATAGAAAGTAGTACTTACGTGTCTGTGCATTCCCCATGGTAATGCCGATGTGGAAAGAAGCCTGTCAGTTAATAAGAAACTTGTTACTGCAGAAAGATCACTACTGTCGGAGGAATCAGTAAATGGACTAAGACTTACCAGGGATGCAGTGTCTATGTACAAGACAATTGCAGATGTGCCTGTAACAAAGGAATTACTGAGAAGTGTAAAGCAAGCTCACAAGAGATACACAGAGAGAGTAGAGGCAGAAAAATCAGAAGCTCTGTTATTGGATAGAAAAAGAAAGGAAGAGGCTCAACAGCAGAAAATGGAGAAGAAAGCT
>NW_013696652.1:0-690 GCF_000517525.1 Limulus polyphemus | reverse complement strand
GCCAATCTACAAACAATCTAGTGCGTAAATAGTTTACGTTAAAAAAACAGTTTGAAATTTAATTATAGTATTATCCACCTTCATGTCCAGACAGTTGAATCCAATTCTTATTCCAGTTCTTTAACAAAATGTCACTAGCTGGAGCCGTTAATTCCAAGGAATTCTGCAAGACAAAAAGGAAACTTTTTTAGGCAAATTACCTGATATTTAAGAGTTTGCAACTTGTGTCTCAGTTAGAAAACTATCTGTTCAGTAAGCTAGAATATCTTGGATTAATGTCCCAGATTTGTTATTTAAATCAGTGAAGTCTGGTCTAACTCAAAAACATACCCAAAATCCAGTTTGATGAATAACTAATTTATGTTTCAACTTTTGGGCTAAATCTTTTTCACTTTGACCACCACAATGTCAAAGTATTTAAGACACATCAAGATAAAATATGATATACAAAGATTTACCAGAAACAAAATGTCATTTTAGTCACACAGGCTGGTCAACAAAAAGAAAAACAAAGATTTACCAGAAACAAAATGTCATTTTAGTCACACAGGCTGGTCAAAAAAAGAAAAACAAAGATTTACCAGAAACAAAATGTCATTTTAGTCACACAGGCTGGTCAAAAAAAGAAAACAAAGATTTACCAGAAACAAACGTCATTTTAGTCACACAGGCTAGTCAAAAAAAGAAAAC
>NW_013696651.1:0-690 GCF_000517525.1 Limulus polyphemus | reverse complement strand
TCGAGGGTTTAGCGACTGAACAAAAATATTGTTCGTTTCCATTACGTTGTCATTTTAGAAAATATATTTAGTTTTTTTTACTTAATTAGTCTGGTAAAAAATACGACATTAATTGAGTGATTACTAATTATTAATACTTGAGTTTAAGTGAAATATTTTCCTCAGATAATACCCCTGAAAGTGTAACTAACAGATAGGCCTGAGCTCGACGAAAAATAAAAATAACCAGCTGATAAAGTATTTCTCTCCCCAAGATTCCTTCTTGGATACAATCTCACGATCTTAAAACCTACGAAGCCTTATCTCTCGTACGTTCAGTTAATATGGACGCGTAGCCTTTTTTTTTGTCAAGGTGAGAACATGTCAATGGATAAACTCTGAATTGTCAAAATCATAGCCTGGAAAATGTTATAGACTGAACACGCCAGCTTCGTAGTAATGTACACAAGCTTTTGCTTGACTAATAAACCAGATAAGTAGATTATATATGTGTTTAATGTTTGTGTGTGTGACAGAGAGAGAAAGAATTAAAATTCCAAACAACTAGGCCAAAAACAAACAAGAGACGTGCCAGCAGTGGAAATAGTATATGTTTCTCAACACACATATATATATATATATTATTGCATTAGTGCTGTCTCTACGCATTATACACACACACATACCTTGTGCAATAGTAGCTGTCTCAGA
>NW_013696650.1:0-690 GCF_000517525.1 Limulus polyphemus | reverse complement strand
CGATCAACAATGAGTCAAGACCGTCTCAATTCCTTGGCTGTCTTGGCAATTGAGAGAGAGGAAGCAAGACGTTGCAATTTGGAAAACTTCATAGAAGGGCCAATGATAGTGCAAGAAAATTTAATTTCATTTGAACTGGAATTTTATAAATACATTTTCTTTTTCATTGTTATAATTGCATCTGTTTTCATTTTTTTTATGTTTGAAAACTGGGTAGGTCATTAATAAAATTTAGTTTCAGATGCACCATGCAAGTCATATTTTTTGTCTCTTATCACCCTCTCTCTTATGCATATATATATATAAGTTCATGTACATTTTACCAAGGGGGTCCACCCTTAATTCTCGCACCCGGGACCCTGTGCTCTAGGACCGGCTTTGCACACTATTACATGTTCTTCCACCAATTTTCATTGTTTTTTTTTGCACCATTTCAAAGGCTTTTATATTTTTATTAGAGGGTGCTGAATGATAACCCAACATATGCAGTTCCTTTGGGTTGATATGACAGTGATTGGAAGTTCTAGGTTAACCTAATAAGTTCTGCGCATAATTTTCATGTTGTAGTCTTTTGGTTTCGTCTCACTACTTGTGTTAATGTTAGTCTGTCACGATCTGTTAACTTAGTTTCTCGACCATTATTATGTTTATCTTAAAATATTTTAATTTTCGATATTTCATCACTTTTGA
>NW_013696649.1:0-690 GCF_000517525.1 Limulus polyphemus | reverse complement strand
CGGTCGACACACACACACACACACACACACACACACACACACACACACACACACACAGACCCACAGACAATTATTAATTTATTATTAAAGATATAAAAAAAATTTGTTATGGTTATACATTTAAGACACCAGTAAATTATGGCTAGAAAGCTTTATATGACATCAAATTAGGATTATATTTCATTTACGACTTTCAACATGCTTTTAGAGAATTTTTCTACATTAAAACCATGTGAAAGATAAGTCAAAAGATCCTTGGTGGTATAGAACACAAGCGATTTAAGTAACTTTGTTTATCCAGTGTGGTACTTTAGTATCATGAATATTGTCTTGATATTGTTTATAATGTAGTTAATGGACACAGTAGTTGTGACTTTGTTTATCCAGTGTGGTACTTTAGTAGTGTGAATAGTGTCTTGATATTGTTTATAATCTAGTTAATATACACAATAGTTGTGACTTTGTTTGTCCAGTGTGGTACTTTAGTAGTGTGAATAGTGCCTTGATATTGTTTATAATCTAGTTAATGGACACAGTAGTTGTGACTTTGTTTGTCCAGTGTGGTACTTTAGTAGTGTGAATAGTGCCTTGATATTGAATGTCAGGTAGTTAATGGCCACAGTAGTTGTGACTTTGTTTGTCCAGTGTGGTACTTTAGTAGTGTGAATAGTACCTTGATATTGAATGTTG
>NW_013696648.1:0-690 GCF_000517525.1 Limulus polyphemus | reverse complement strand
CCACCTTTGCTGTGGACCTTCTGCATAGCTTATTGTGGTTCTTTTGTTATCTTGCTGTAGACCTTCTGCATAGCTTACCGTGGGTCTTTTGGTATCTTCCTGTAGACCTTCTGCATAGCTTACCGTGGGTCTTTTGGTATCTTGCTGTAGACCTACTGCATAGCTTACTGTGGGTCTTTTGGTATCTTGCTGTAGACCTACTGCATAGCTTACTGTGGGTCTTTTGGTATCTTGCCGTAGACCTTCTGTATAAATTACTGCGGGTCTTTTGGTATCTTGCTGTAGACCTTCTGTATAACTTACTGTGAGTCTTTTGGTATCTTGCTGTAGACCTTCTGTATACCTTACTGTGGGTTCTTTGGTATCTTGCTGTAGACCATCTGTATACCTTACTGCGGGTCTTTTGTTATCTTGCTGTAGACCTTCTGTATAACTTACTGTGAGTCTTTTGGTATCTTGCTGTAGACCATCTGTATAACTTACTGTGGGACCAAGTGGACCTTCTGTATAACTTACTGCGGGTCTTTTGTTATCTTGCTGTAGACCTTCTGTATACCTTACTGTGGGTCTTTTGGGATCTTGCTGTAGACCATCTGTATAACTTACTGTGGGACCAAGTGGACGTTCTGTGAAGCCTCATGTAGCTATTTTTCCGTATATTTTCTACCTGTGTGTTGTTAATATTCTGCT
>NW_013696647.1:0-691 GCF_000517525.1 Limulus polyphemus | reverse complement strand
AACATTATCACAGGCTAAAAGTACATATTGCATGACCTAAATATAAACATTATCACAGGCTAAAAGTACATATTACATGATCTAAATAGAAACATTATCACAGGCTACAATTGCAAGTACGTGTTACATGATATAAATAGGAACATTGTCACAAGCTAAAATTACATATTACATAATATAAATAGGAACATTATCACAGGCTAAAAATACATATTACATGATCTAAATAGAAACATTACCACAGACTAAAAGTACATATTACATGATCTAAATAGGAACATTATCACAGGCTAAAAGTACATATTACATGATCTAAATAGGAACATTATCACAGGCTAAAAGTACGTATTACATGATCAACTAATATGTAGTTTTAGCCGGTGATAATGTATCTATTTATGTAATATGTACTTTTAGCCTGTGATAATGTTCCTATTTAGATCATCTAATATGTACTTTTAGTCTGTGATAATGTTTCTATTTAGATCTGATCTAAATAGGAACATTACCACAGGCCAAAAGTACATACTATATGTTCTAACTAGGAACATTATAACAGGCTAAAAGCACATATTACATTATCTAAATAGAAAAATTATCACAGGGTAAAAGTAAAAATTAGATGATCTAAATAGAAACATTACCGCAGGCTAAAAGTACATACTACATGATCTAACTAGAAACATTATAA
>NW_013696646.1:0-691 GCF_000517525.1 Limulus polyphemus | reverse complement strand
CTCTCTAATGTCGCACTTGTTTCAGTAATTAAACACTAGTTGAGATCGTTCTTGTTTTAATAATTAAACCCTATCTGCGATCGTTCTTGTTTTAATAATTAAACCTTATCTGAGATCGTCCACATCTTAGGATTTCGTTCAGTTGACTACGTCCTCTATCGAAAGAGGTGTTGGAAGAAGTTTGTATTTCCAGAATGTTCTCAAAGACTTTGTAACAGGAGCAATTAAAATGTAATTATACAATATATATATATATGAATGCAAAAATTTCTATTTATAAATACTTAAGACAAGTTTCGCCATTGTAAAGGGGTCTACAATTTAACACTAACTGCAGGAAACCCTGAATTTTGTCGCAACGCCATTCGTGAAGCCTTTGGAAAGAGACCAAACCAAGGTTTGGCAAGCATGCACCAAATAACGAGTAATAGATAACGTGTCTTAACTGACAAAGATCGTTTTCTGTTCCCAAGAGACAGTATAATTTGTAAAATATACACCAGTTTGTGGTTGAGACAGACCATCTAGTAAGTCCCAGATTTGGTAATTTGACTGACAAAGATCGTTTTCTGTTCCCAAGAGACAGTATAATTTGTAAAATATACACCAGTTTGTGGTTGAGACAGACCATCTAGTAAGTCCCAGATTTGGTAATTTGACTGACAAAGATCGTTTTCTGTTCCCAAGAGAC
>NW_013696645.1:0-691 GCF_000517525.1 Limulus polyphemus | reverse complement strand
TATATACTAATTCTAGCGGTAGCGGCATGAATTATCTACTACTACTTTTCAGTTATCTGTAGATACTTACACTTGAAAGCATGCCACACCAACGGTGTGTGAGAAAGAACATCGTTCACAATGTTAATTTTGGATACTACTGTTTCTAGGTCACACGTTGTCAAGGTAACACATTCTCCAACCTACATGAATATTTGTGTAATATTAGTAACATTCCGATCTGTATGTTACTTCCCTGCATGAGTTGATTCTCTTCTAAAGGTCTAGCTAAGCAATAATAATTACATTCTAAGTGTTTTGGGTTGATGTAATTCAAAAACATACTTGAAATCTACTCAAAAACGATTGAGCAAAAACATAAGTCGAAATTCTGCTTTAGCTCAAACGCTAGATGGCATCACAGCAAAATATAGCAAGTTTACATTACTAATGTTGTCAAGTTTGTCTGCTAACTAATGTAAGAATTATCACTGATTTACACTCACCGAAACGTGATGTTGTAGATTAGGAGATAAGTTGAACGTAAATTTAGTTTTACAGCACATAAATAAATAGATCCAGTGTGAGTATTACCAAGTTTTTCTATTTTGTTGTGTTGATGAGATAAATAGATGCAGTGTGAGTATTGCAACACAACAAAATAAAGACACTTATGAGATAAATAGATGCAGTGTGAGTATTGCCAAGTGTC
>NW_013696644.1:0-691 GCF_000517525.1 Limulus polyphemus | reverse complement strand
CTGTAATATGTTTTGTCGTTAGCCAACCAAAGCCAAATAATAGATTATTAGCCAATCACATACACTGTAATACGTTTTATCGTTAGCCAACTAAAGACAAATAATACATTATTAGCCAATCACATACACTGTAATACGTTTTATCGTTAGCCAACCAAAGACAAATAATAGAGTATTAGCCAATCACATACACTGTAATACGTTTTATCGTTAGCCAACCAAAGACAAATAATAGATTATTAGCCAATCACATACACTGTACACTTCTTGACATTTCTTCTGAACGCATCTAAATCACTAATCCAACATTATCTGTCACTTGTCAGTGTAGATTAACTTGTTACATAGAAATATTCTTTGAGTTTAACGAACGGAAACCTTTATCTAATATTTACTACAAGGAATAGTTCATGCTGTCATTAAAGAAAACTCTTGTTTTAAAATTACAGAAATATTTACAATTTGTGCATTAAATTGAAGCTACGTAAATGAATGAATTACAAGTTTCAGCAAAACTCATAATGATAAATGAGATATCTTAAGAGAGCAATTATTTAAATCATGTACTTCAACCAAGAAGGATGTTCTTCCATTTTGGAACTACAAATTTCTTTATACTCTAACGGAAGTTAAAAAACGTGGTTTATTGATTCCCCTATACTCTAACAGAAGTTAAGAAACGTGGTTTATT
>NW_013696643.1:0-691 GCF_000517525.1 Limulus polyphemus | reverse complement strand
GACCAACCAGAAGCAATAGTTGACCCTAAGTCTAAACCACTAACCAGAGGAAAGACATCCAACCAGAAGCAATAGTTGTCCCTAACTTTGAACTACTGACCAGAGGGAAGACAACCAACCAGAAGCAATAGTTGTCCCTAACTTTGAACTACTGACCAGAGAGAAGACAACCACCATAAATAACAGTTGTCCCTAACTTTGAAATATTGACTACAACCAATTAGAAGCAATAGTTATCCCTAGCTTTGAACTACTGACCAGAAGGAAAACAGCCAACTAGAAGCATCCGCTGCCACAAAAGTTTTGTCCGGCTCTTTGAACCAAATAATGGACTTTACTGTCACTTTTATAACGCATCCACAGCTGAAAGTGCGGAGCGTCTTCAGCGGCATCGTGTCTCTTGAACCCCGGACCCTTGAACTCGCAGTGCCACACACACTAACCCATAGACCACGCCTTACCCCCCAATAGTGGTGTCTTATCACCTTCCAGTTGTTATCTGAAGTCTCATTTTACACTAATAAAATCGTAAATTTAGTCTTGCAATGTATTCATTGCTTACACGGGCTCTAACTATTGAAAATTATGAGGAATACTTAACGTCGTTTAAACAAATTAAAATATTGATGGAATTGAAAGTTTGAACAAAAAGAAAATGCGAAATTTGTTCAAACTAATTTCCTGTACTATA
>NW_013696642.1:0-691 GCF_000517525.1 Limulus polyphemus | reverse complement strand
GGTGTGAAGATATAACGGTGATCATCATATAGCAGACATGTTATGAAGATATAACGGTGATTATCATCATATTGCAGACATGTTGTGAAGACAGAACGATGATTATCATCATATTACAGACATTTATCATCATATTACAGACGTTGTGAAGACAGAACGGTGATTATCATCATATTACAGACGTTGTGAAGACAGAACAGTGATTATCATCATATTATAGACATGTGGCCAGGTGGTTATTGCTAGCCTTTTCCATCTTTAAGACAAATCCTTCAACTTGGAAATGGTTAACAAATTTAATAATGGAGAGCTTGAAACCCCTTACTGTTAGAAAAGCGTTAATCTGTAGTGAACTGAGTCTACCCATTACTGTTAGAAAAGCGTTAATCTGTAGTGAACTGAGTCTACCCATTACTGTTAGAAAAGCGTTAATCTGTAGTGAACTGAGTCTACCCATTACTGTTAGAAAAGCGTTAATCTGTAGTGAACTGAGTCTACCCATTACTGTTAGAAAAGCGTTAATCTGTAGGGAACTAAGCCTTTTCTAACCAACAGCTAATTTAACATGCAACTCGGACAATTTTGTGCAGTTCGTAAAGTTCAATGTACTGTTGTATTTTTTCATGTAACTACCGGAGACCTACAGAACCACAGACTTCTATAAAAATGTATGTCACGTTCTATATATATA
>NW_013696641.1:0-691 GCF_000517525.1 Limulus polyphemus | reverse complement strand
AGAAGTAAAAAGAGATGAATAACCTGGTACTGATTATATCCAATTGAAGTAAAAAGAGATGAATAATCTGGTACTGATTATATCCAATTGAAGTAAAAAGGGATGAATAACCTGGTACTGATTATATCCAATTGAAGTAAAAAGAGATGAATAATCTGGTACTGATTATATCCAATAGAAGTAAAAAGAGATGAATAACCTGGTACTGATTATATCCAATTGAAGTAAAAAGAGATGAATAATCTGGTACTGATTATATCCAATTGAAGTAAAAAGGGATGAATAACCTGGTACTGATTATATCCAATTGAAGTAAAAAGGGATGAATAACCTGGTACTGATTATATCTAAAGTGGAACTCGATTGAGCTGAACTTGAGGTGCAAAGCTCAACTGAGTCGAATACAATGTTTTTTATAACAAGTTCGCTGTTTAATGAGGCTTCATCAACAGTTAAAGAGATTATAAGAGAAAGACTATGCGTCACAGTGACTGATAGTGGATTTACTGACAGTGGATTTACGAAAACTATTTTTCGGACAGGTTATAGGTATGTGATTCAACGAAAGAAACTTCTACAAAACTCTGAAGTTTCACGACTCTGAACGTTAAATGTCAGCAATCTGGAAGGTAATGATAATCCATAACAAAAACTGCATCCCCCTTGACACGAGTTATGAAGAAAGAGCCCC
>NW_013696640.1:0-691 GCF_000517525.1 Limulus polyphemus | reverse complement strand
CTTACATAGAGTTCCGTGTTATTGATTGTTACTTTTCTTAAGAATTTTCCAGGAATTTTCTGTGTTTAACAGCAAAATGAAAACAGAGAGGAAAAAATCAGTGTTTCTATAGCTACTTTAATTGGAATCTGTCCCGAAAAAAAAAAAAAAACGTTTAGGATACCCGCACGTGGTACCTGAGAGTGTGTGACAAGCTTGGTCCCGCTAGTTAAACATTTTCAAAAATAGCGCCCTCTAGATTTCAAATTATTCAGTAACACAAAATTCGATGCCAGATTCGAGTTCGGTGACCTTGCAAACCTAGACCTTATGGGTATGTTTCAGTCCCCTTGTTAGGGAGTTACATCATACAGAACAGAGCACGCTCGGAGTACCCCTAGTTCGTTTGCCAAGATTGGTCCTACTAGATCCATAACTGTTGGAGGAGTTCGTGGGCATTCAAACAAATTCGTAAACACGCATTTAATATAGAATTAGAAATCACTGTTTTTCAACATAACTACTTTTCTGTATTATATAAATATTAGCTTTAAAAATAGTTGTTGTGAAGTAACCATGACTATTTTTTTATAATTTCTAATTCACTATAGATTTAAAATATTGATCAGAGCCATACAGATGTTTGATGGCGCCCTGTGCGACATATAAATTCGGTGCCCCAAACCCAATCCATTAGTTCGCTTTGTTAGTC
>NW_013696639.1:0-691 GCF_000517525.1 Limulus polyphemus | reverse complement strand
AAGTTTCAAAATTTTCTGGTGAGTCAAATATTTCTTAATACGTAATTCTACTTGGTGTAAAGACTAAGTAGAATTAAAATGTCTGATTTGGTAACTGAATTATACCTGATAAAACAGGACTAGGAATGGACTCAAATAGTGACAACGACACATGTTTTATTAACCATTACGTGAACTGGTCAAATTCAAAAGTTTGGCGACTCAAAGATAATGTTTGTTTTGTTGAATCTCGTGCAAAGCTACATGTGGGATATCTGCGTTAGCCGTTCGTAATTTTGGAGTGATAGACTAAAGGGGAAGGCAGCTAGTCAACACCACCTACCGCCAACTCTTGGATATGACCGTCCTTTTAATAATGCGCTCACGATCCAAAGAGCGGAGTGCGATTTTATTTGCTGCAGTAACGGGGCGCGAACCATGGATCCACAGTCCAGCAAGCTAACCATTGGGTAGCATTTGGCCCGACATAAAAATACCATTCAAACGAAGAAAATTCACGCTTTTAAAGAAGACTAAATTTGGAAACAAGCTGTAATGAACTTCTAAATTTGGGACTTTTAATTAAAATTTTTATTTTTTGAAGCCATTCTATGGTTTATCTTTTCATCAGAAGTAAAATGAAATCGAAATTAGACAGAACTTCTATGACACATCAAGGCTTAAATCTTGGGAGTTTTGATGAAAAAAAGTA
>NW_013696638.1:0-691 GCF_000517525.1 Limulus polyphemus | reverse complement strand
AAAAAATTATTTAGAAGGTTTTAGAGATTATGGAAATAAAATTTCAGATGAAGAAAAATATTTTTTATGATAATGTGGAAATTATCACTCAGACTAGTATATAGGAATAATATATATATATATATATATTCATGGACAAATGTTTAGTAAAAATACTTCACTAAAGTATGTTTTTTGTGTACAAAAACTTGTAATGTTTACAAAAAGTCTGCTAAATTTTGTGATGATACACAAAGTGTATTAATATTTATAGTATGAAAACTATAATGAGTACAAAATGGTTATAAGGTCGGTCGCCTCGACCGACCTTATAGCAAGAAAATTAATGCTGCATAAAATTCTTCCAATTGATACTGTTTTCAATTTTTGTTGATAACTAAGATGTACATTATGAAACTAGTTGAGTATTTATCTTTTGTTAGTACTGTTAAACATTTTCAACAGTAGATTTTGAAAAGTGTGAAAACTCAATTATTGAAAAATACTTGAGAGATATCCAAGTCTGATCTTGCAAGTCTGCTCCCTATTTATTTAATGCAATAATAATTTGAGAATTAAAATCTGTTAAGTTTTTAAAATATGAATTCTAGTTTAAGGATGTATGTTTTTCTTTCAGTTAAATCAAATTATATATATATATATATATATATTTGTTTTCTTTGTGTAAAGAAATTATTTTACTTTTCTGATG
>NW_013696637.1:0-691 GCF_000517525.1 Limulus polyphemus | reverse complement strand
CGAACCCGCGACCCGCAGATTGCGAATCAAGCGCTCTAACCACCTGGCCATGCTGGGCCACGTATTCGATGTCCTCTAGTTAATCCTTACATTATTGACTTGTTTTGTATCGTTCACTACCAAAGAAGTCCACATATTCCACCATATTTTGTTATTTTAGTGTTATAACACTCAGTTTAAAGAATTGACCAGAAAACAAAAATGCCAGGATGAAAAATTTTATTTTCTATTTAAGATACACAAGCGATTACAGCAGTAAAAATCAATTGTGATTTATTTATTTATTATTTGCTCAATTTTCTCGGCGAATGACCCTGCAACCAACAAAATCGTGGGCCCATAAGCAATTTGGAGCATAAATAATTTAGAAAAAAAAAATGTTTAATCAGCCGAAGGAAATACAAACCTTCTCTCGATAATTTTTTGGTTAAACCAATTATAATTGTAAAATATTATTGATAATAGTTTTGTTTACACAAACTTGCTAGATCGGTATACAGGAGCTAGTTAATTAGTACGATAAACGAAGATGATGCTACAAATAATATAAGTCAAGAAAAATGTACAATAGACAGACATGAATGTAGAAAACGAAACAGGGCAGTGTTACTGAAATGGTTTGTTTTAGAGGAAAGCCACATTGAGCTATCTACCGTGTCCACAGCGGCGAATCAAATCCCTGATTTTAGTG
>NW_013696636.1:0-691 GCF_000517525.1 Limulus polyphemus | reverse complement strand
CCTAATAGAAGTAATCCGACTTTAACTCTGATTGATACAAGTAATCCAACTTTAACTATCCCTAATACAAGTAATCCGACTTTAACTACGCCTAATACAAATAATCCGACTTTAACTATGTCTAATACAAGTAATCCGACTTTAACTACGCCTAATACAAATAATCCGACTTTAACTATGTCTAATACAAGTAATCCGACTTTAACTATGCCTAATAGAAGTAATCCGACTTTAACTCTGATTGATACAAGTAATCCAACTTTAACTATCCCTAATACAAGTAATCCGACTTTAACTATCCTTAATACAAGTAATCCGACTTTAACTATGTCTAATACAAGTAATCCGACTTTAACTATCCCTAATACAAGTAATCCGACTTTAACTATGATTGATACAAGTAATCCAACTTTAACTATCCTTAATACAAGTAATCCGACTTTAACTATGTCTAATACAAGTAATCCGACTTTAACTATCCCTAATACAAGTAATCCGACTTTAACTATGATTGATACAAGTAATCCAACTTTAACTATCCCTAATACAAGTAATCCGACTTTAACTATGATTGATACAAGTAATCCGACTTTAACTATGATTGATACAAGTAATCCAACTTTAACTATCCCTAATACAAGTAATCCGACTTTAACTATGATTGATATAAGTAATCCGACTTTAACTATGA
>NW_013696635.1:0-691 GCF_000517525.1 Limulus polyphemus | reverse complement strand
GTTAATAACATATTCACGACTAAATGGCAGTCTAAATGTTTATTCTTTAATTGAAGTCAAAAATGAAACTGTTCTTATAAGTTTTTGGAAGCCTGTTAAATTAGTAAACTAATAAAAAATTATTAACCATTTTATTAGGGAAAACACATTTTGTAGACTTTTTTCACACTACTACTCAATTTAATTATTTTGAAATAAATCAGATTATTGGAAGGTTGATACATGTTAAAATATTCCGGGGTGAAATTATATACATATATATATAATGGATTTTAGATAGTTAACCCAGAATTTAAGGGCATATAGAAAAAACTAAAATCACTAATTTGGACAACTTCTTTCTATTGATTCCCGCAGGAAAAAGACGTTTTGTGTTACTTCAACTGATAAAGATTTAAACTAAAGCATAAAACTTCCCTTTTATCCCCCTGTTTATTAACATATGTGGACAATACTTTTACGATTAATGATGACGAGAAACCCACTTGACGTAAAAATGTATAGCAGAGAAGGCTGAATTAAAAACTTTAATTAGAATAAAGTATAAGAAGAACTTCTCGACCTTCTTAGGTCATCTTCAGATTAACAAAGACTGTTTGAAACTGACCGTTACTGGGCACATGTCTTAGGAACGAGAGTGTGAAAAGGTACGAGATTGTTGGGGGGGGGGGCGTAGTAGTTAGATAATGGC
>NW_013696634.1:0-691 GCF_000517525.1 Limulus polyphemus | reverse complement strand
CGTTGCCTTGGCAGTCTCAGGTTCTACCAAGTAGAACAATTTTAGAACAATTAATATAGTTAATTAATATTGCTTTGAAAAATGTGGATTCTGGAAGACAAAAGTTTAATAATTACTGTTTTCTATTTAGCACATGATATTAGTGTAAATACTATTGTAGCTGAAATAACTACCCATTTCACCTTTCTATAATTAGAATATAGCTTTATTCAGGTATATTCAGATGCCTTTTTCTACATTTCTGTGCAGTGCTGCATGTAGGCATGATGTTTACTATAGATATGATAGTAGTTTAAAACGTCATGCGAGTTTATTAACAGCATTTGTACTGTACACGATTTCAAGCAAACAGCATGCAGGCTTTTAAATCACAATGAAGGTATATATTCATTGGAACAAGCAAAATTGTTTATAGTTAATATTCCAGCATGAACCTGTTAAGATTAGATTCATTGGAGATGAAAAATTGAACTATAGGGTTAATTAATCCACAATCATTAGTAAGTAAACAACTGCACTAAAGTATTAACTAATGCAATTGCAGTTATTTGTAAGTTAACAAATGGATTAACAATCGTTCATAAGGTAGCAACTGAATTAAAGGATAGATTAATCCTCTAACAATTCGTGGTGAGGAGCTGTATAAAGTGTAAACTAATTCACTAATAATCATTTATAAGTTAACTAAAGG
>NW_013696633.1:0-691 GCF_000517525.1 Limulus polyphemus | reverse complement strand
AATTACAAATAAATAAATAAATATATTAGTTAAGTAATTAAAAAAGATGTGTTTATTGGATTGTGTAACAGACCAGTTTACGATAATGTGTAACAATGTTTAACTCGGCTAAGGTCAAAACGTATGAGTTATATATGTATGTTCCTGATTATGATGTCCTTGTGTACATCCAAACATCTACAATTGTGTAAGGATAAGTTCCTGTATTAAAAATTATTGTCGTTGTATCAATCATTCTATAAAACTAAAAAATGCACAAGTAAATTAGTTAGTTGTTAATCAGCTACATAATGGGCTATCTGTGCTGTGCTGCCCACCACGGGTATCGAAACCCGATTTCTAGCGTTATAAGTCTGCAAATTAGGTGGCCACAAGTAAAGAATAGAAATATTAATATTGTATGTTATTTTGCTTACAGTGAATATAATATTATTATAAAATTGTCTCCAAACTGGAAGAAAAAAGACATTTTAAGAAGTTTATAAATTAAAAACAACAACGACTCGAATTTAATATGAGAGAAACAGGATGGTAAAAGAACACATATGAAAGCTAAAAAAATAAAGAATGATACAGGAGAGAAAACCTGCCGCCTTGTGTATAAACATTGGAATGTGATACTCAGCAAGCGGTCGATTTCTGAGACGCTTGTAAAATTCAAGACAACCTAGGAAAGTACGACTTAAAATGG
>NW_013696632.1:0-691 GCF_000517525.1 Limulus polyphemus | reverse complement strand
TTCAATTCTCTGCAGTGGACACAACAGATAGCCAAATATATCTTTACTATAAAAAACATTAACAAAGTAAAATAATTTGAATTTCATCTTAGAATTACTTCTATATGTTTAGAGGAAAAGCATTCAGTGTTTTTGGTTTTTGTTTTTCACACACTTTGTTCACGTGAAATTATAAATTATGTAATAACTTCTACCAGAAGAACTGCTAAAATGTTTCACTAAAAATTAAAATGAACAATAACTGGTCTTCTATGACCACCCTGCCTTACGTCATCAGTGGGGTATCCTTGCTGTTACGGTGTTTTTGGCCCTTAACACAAGAGCATCTTACGAGGTTGGGCCTGTTTAGGACATTACTAAACACCAAAGCAGAAATGCAAAATACAAGTTCTAAACTGCGTATGATTTTGTCATGTTATAACACACAAAAACTCGCACAATAAATAATGAATAGTTTATGTAATTTACGGACATTATGTAATTTATATAGTAGTCAGCGTGTATGAACTTTTAATCCGATGATTCATGGGTTGTGTTAAGTTGTCGCAAAAACGCGCTCTGCAAGTTAGAGTTGTTATTGTACTATAAGAAGAAGGGCCAAATCTCATCCTTTCTTTGGTTGAACAAAAACTGGCAGTGGATGCTGTATACTAGCTTTTTTCTCTCAAGTCTATCATTTCAAAATTAGGGA
>NW_013696631.1:0-691 GCF_000517525.1 Limulus polyphemus | reverse complement strand
ACTTCCGCTGTTGTAACAATATATAACTAGATAACGTATTTCACATGATTATACACTTTCTTATATATTACTGTACACGTTGGTAAGCATGTCCAAACCTTCTGGAATAAACCTTATGATTCTCAGTGTGCCGTTGATAGAATACAGTTCTATTAAAACAAAAAGTTTTAAGTTATATTAATCTTAAACACAGGAATTTATTTTTTGTGGTTTAATCATCTTAAATAATGTAGATTTCTTTGTAATCACCCGGTGTATATTCGACACGAATTAAAAAGTAAAACTACTAGTATCGAAAAAATTTAAATTTATTACAATATTTATGGTTGCAATGTTTCACCAAGTTAACCTGGCATCACGAGGTACAACTACCAATGTATCCATCCGCGAGTTTTTCGTATTATCTAGGTCACGCTCATTCCTTGTAGTCGTTTTACGTGATGATGTCATGTTAACTTGGTAAAACGTTGCAACCTTGGGTATTATACACTGTATATACGATAATAAACAAGTTTTAAATTCTCCCAAATATTGCTGTTATCCCTGAAAGGTTTCGCTCATGAGTATTTACATATCAGGGTGTGTCAGATTTGCCTAATACGGAAAAGATACTGTTACGACAGCGGAAGTCATGTGACTCTGGTAACACGTCATGAGATTCTCGAAAGATCGTGACTTTTCCTGACAACTC
>NW_013696630.1:0-691 GCF_000517525.1 Limulus polyphemus | reverse complement strand
TAGTGACCATTGTAGGGGCAGTAGTGTTTGTTCTGTTAACTAGTTTGGCCTCATCAGTGACCACAGAGAATGTGTGCTGTTTTCCGAAACTAAACTAGCCTCATATTATATAATGGAACACCAGATAGTACTAGGATTATTAATATCCCTTCTCTTTCTCTCTCATTCCAGAGATAATTAAAAAATGTAGTGGTAAAAACACCAGCATCTTGTGAATATTGTTAATGATTTAATTCCAGAGATTATTAAAAAATGTAGTGGCAAAAACACCAGCATCTTGTGAATATTGTTAATGATTTAATTCCAGAGATTATTAAAAAATGTAGTGGCAAAAACACCAGCATCTTGTGAACATTGTTAAAAACAGCAGCATCTCGTGGACATTGTTAAAAACAGCAGCATCTCATGAACATTGTTAAAACAGCAGCATCTTGTGAACATTGTTAATGATTTAATTCCAATGATTACTTTAAAATGTAGTGGTAAAAACACCAGCATCTTATGAACATTGTTAATGATTTATTTCCAGAGATTATTAAAAAATGTAGTGGCAAAAACACCAGCATCTTGTGAACATTGTTAAAAACAGCAGCATCTCGTGGACATTGTTAAAAACAGCAGCATCTTGTGAACACTGTTAAAAACAGCAGCATCTTGTGAACATTGTTAAAAACAGCAGCATCTCGTGGAC
>NW_013696629.1:0-691 GCF_000517525.1 Limulus polyphemus | reverse complement strand
AGGGTTTAAAGTTTGTAGCACAACCTGGAGAGTTGTTTTCATTGTTAAAAATATAAATAAAACATGATCTATCACTCCAGAAAACATAATTAGTTTTATATAAGCCAAAGTTTTGCTATTATGGCTTCATTGAGGCAAACAAGAGACATTTTACTGATTTAGGCTTAGATAATGTTACTGTCAGGTATGTAACACTGGAGAACAAAAAATTTGCTACTGGAGAAAACCCAAGTGATTTTGAGTAATTTGATGGTGCTGATTTCAAAAATGTAGTCAGAATTTGTCCATGCAATCAACTCAGTCCAATAGATTTATGTTGTGAAATTAAGTTTACTCAGACAGTGTAATGAGTAAAAGGCATACATTTCTGATAACCTCAAACATTGATTGTACTGTATTGGTGTAAGATTCTAAATATATTGTTCATATATATACATTCATTCTCGATATAATTGTAGCGAATTGAACCACTTTTGCTTCATTCCCATGCTCACCTGCTTTGCTCGAGAATCACGAAACTCTCACATGATCAATTTGCCAGAAAATTTGAGAAGTCCACTGACTGAGCATAAAAGGACCAGAGTCAGATACCTTTCACTCACACAGTTAATCACTTGTTCACCACACAGTCAAAACAAAGTCCAATCTTTTTTCTTCCATCATACCCGCAATATAATCAAATTCTACAAAA
>NW_013696628.1:0-691 GCF_000517525.1 Limulus polyphemus | reverse complement strand
GGTAAGGGATGATGCTAGTTTAGTTATCCTGATCAAAGTTAAGGAATGATGCTAGTTTAGTTATCCGGATCAAAGGTAAGGGAATATACGAGTTTAGTTATCCGGATCAAATGGAAGGTACTAGTTTAGTTATCCGGATCAATGACTGATGAGTTTTGAAATGTAACCCTGAGACGCTGGCGAAATATAGTAGGATGAATATAAACATAAAAATATAACTGACGGAACTTACCAGAAAGGTAAATATAAACAGAAAAATATAACTGACGGAACTTACCAGAAAGGTAAATATAAACAGAAAAATATAACTGACGGAACTTACCAGAAAGGTAAATATAAACAGAAAAATATAACTGACGGAACTTACCAGAAAGGTAAATATAAACAGAAAAATAACACTAGCTGAACGTACCAGAAAGGTAAATATAAACAGAAAAATAACACTAGCTGAAAATACCAGAAAGGTAAATATAAACAGAAAAATAAAACTAACTGAACGTACCTGAGAAACGAATGAATAAAGACAGGACAAGTAAAGCTAGCAAAACACGTTTCAAATCTAAACATATACAGTAAAATTAGCAAGAGGTATCCACAATTTTAATATAGAAAGAAAAGTAAATGTGCTTACAAAAAAGGTAAACATAAAGAAAAGTAAATGTGCTTACAAAAAGGTAAATATAAAGAAAAG
>NW_013696627.1:0-691 GCF_000517525.1 Limulus polyphemus | reverse complement strand
AATGACAATTTTGATACTGATAATAAATATATCAAAAATGTAAAATAACCGATAACATAAACTGATGTAGTCAACAAACATTAGATAGATATATTAGAAAAAATTAAGAGCACCAGTTGATAAAATTATTCTAAATTATAATTCCTTAAACACTGTAAATTTTAAAAAAATTATAATATTTGAAAAATTATTATCAATGGGAAATGATGTAAAAATAATATAATTATAAATGTCAGTTATTATTCTGTAGAAACTGATGCTCCCACTATAAATGTCGGTTATCCTTCTGTAGAAACTGATGCTCCCACTATAAATGTCGGTTATCCTTCGTAGAAACTGATGCTCCCACTATAAATGTCGGTTATCCTTCTGTAGAAACTGATGCTCTCACTAAATCTTACATAGATAATGTGAACAGAACTTTTACATTCTAAGCTTTTGGAATTTTAGTGAATAATAATATTTTGGAATAATGATTAGTTCAAAAAGAACTGTTTTTGAAAATTATTGCAGGATTTCAAAAAAGAAAGGAATGTCAAAGTTACTTTTATATTAAAAATTGATAATAATGAAATAGGACCATTTAAAATTGATGAAAATACTTATTCATAATCTAGCTTTTAAAAAATGATGAGATTAAGATAAATTGTTACTACTATTAATTTATCCGAGAGTTTACATGAATTTATAG
>NW_013696626.1:0-691 GCF_000517525.1 Limulus polyphemus | reverse complement strand
TAACAAAGTGTGAGATGTTACTGTAGTGGTCTAGTGTAAGAAGCTACTCAGGTAACCAAGTGTGAGATGTTACTGTAGTGGTCCAGTGTAAGAAGCTACTCAGGTGACCAAGTGTGATATGTTTCTCTTGGTTTAATGTATAAAGCTACTCAGGTAACTTAGCATGGTATGTGACATATAACAATTTTTGGAAGCATTATAAATCAGTGTTGAGCTCTGTTTCTCTCTTTCAGATTGGCAGAAGACAGAAGTACAGAAAAGAAGAGAAAAACTCCTGCTAGATGAGCTTGTTGTTATAGTAAACAAACGTGATGAGTTAGTTCAGCATCTTGATACACAGGAGAAAGCGTAAGTTTACTTGTGAGGATAAAGGTAGACCATAAATCTTTTGATTAAGTCACCCTAATTAAGTTAAATAATTAATTCATTTGACTAAGTAATCTTTATAAGAATGAAGTTACACAATGAATATATAAATTTAAGTCATCTTAAGTAGAAAAAAGTTAGGGAATGAATGCATTTTATTAAATCACCCTCATCGGGATATAATAATTTCTTAATGCATTCCATTATTTCACTTTATCTGGATAAAGTTAGTAAATGAATGCATTCCATTAAGTTACTTCATAAGGATGAATTTAGGATATGAATGCCTTCCTTTAATCAACCTCATTAGTATAAAGTTAGGCAA
>NW_013696625.1:0-691 GCF_000517525.1 Limulus polyphemus | reverse complement strand
GTAGAAGTATTGACCACTTTCTTTGATCCTAGACTAAAGTAGAAGTATTGATCACTTTCAGATGATCTTTGATTTTAGATTAAAATAGAAGTATTGATCACTTTCAGATGATCTTTGATTCTAGATTAAATTAGAAGTATTGATCACTTTCAGATGATCTTTGATCCTAGACTAAAGTAGGTGTATTGATCACTTTCAGATGATCTTTGATTCTAGATTAAAGTAGAAGTATTGATCACTTTCAGATGATCTTTGATTCTACATTAAAGTAGAAGTATTGATCACTTTCAGATGATTTTTGTTTCTACATTAAAGTAGAAGTATTGATCACTTTCAGATGATTTTTGTTTCTACATTAAAGTAGAAGTATTGATCACTTTCAGATGATCTTTCTTTCTACATTAAATTAGAAGTATTGATCACTTTCAGATGATTTTTGTTTCTACATTAAAGTAGAAGTGTTGATCACTTTCAGATGATCTTCGATTCTAGATTAAAGTAGAAGTATTGATCACTTTCAGATGATCTTTGATTCTACATTAAAGTATAAGTATTGATCACTTTCAGATGATCTTTGATTCTACATTAAAGTAGAATTATTGATCACTTTCAGATGATCCTTGATCCTAGACTCAAGTAGGTGTATTGATCACTTTCAGATGATCTTTGATCCTTGACTAAAGTAGAAGTA
>NW_013696624.1:0-692 GCF_000517525.1 Limulus polyphemus | reverse complement strand
AACTACAACAATACTCTATAATTAATACTAACATCTGAAGAAGTAAACTTACTGAGTAACAGCAACAATACTCTATAATACTAACATCTGAAGAAGTAAACTTACTGAGTAACTATAAAGATCATTATAGAGTATTGTTGCTGTTACTCAGTAAGTTTACTTTTTCAGATGTTAGTATTAATTATAGAGTATTGTTGTCATCTGAAGAAGTAAACTTACTGAGTAACTACAACAATACTCTATAATTATCACTAACATCTGAAGAAGTAAACTTACTGAGTAACTGCAACGATACCCTCTAATTATCAATAACATCTGAAGAAGTAAACTTACTGAGTAACTGCAACTATACTCTATAATTATCACTAACATCTGAAGAAGTAAACTTACTGAGTAACTACAACAATACTCTATAATTAATACTAACATCTGAAGAAGTAAACTTACTGAGTAACAGCAACAATACTCTATAATTACTAACATCTGAAGAAGTAAACTTACTGAGTAACAGCAACAATACTCTATAATGATCTTTATCATCTGAAGAAGTAAACTTACTGAGTAACTGCAACAATACTCTATAATTATCACTAACATCTGAAGAAGTAAACTTACTGAGTAAATGTTAGTGATAATTATAGAGTATTTTTGTAGTTACTCAGTATGTTTACTTCTTCAGATGCTGAAGAAGT
>NW_013696623.1:0-692 GCF_000517525.1 Limulus polyphemus | reverse complement strand
GCCACTGGGGAGGGGCGGGCGTTTATTACAGAAACATGATACAAACATACAGTATAATGACATTCAATCACTGAACTTGGATCTGTATGACCTAAAACCCTTCGGACATATAAAATATAGAATTTGTAGCAAAAAAATCGAGTGCAGTGGATCCTCTTATGTAATAAATCTCAATAATCCCGTGGGCGTGAGGTTTCACAATAACCTTCTAAACACCTGTGTCATATATATATATATCTAGGTATACAGGTTTAAACAGCCTTCACAAGAAATGATTGGGAATACTTCTTTTTACTGAATAGAGGGCACCTCATCTCACTAACGTTTGTGATTGTGCTGCATTCTGCGTGTGAATTCTTGTAGGATTAGAAAGAATTATGTTGACAAATCCAATATTGCTGTGCTTGCTGAGAAAATACCTCTACGTATTTTGTGTTTCTTTGCAATATTCTTAATGAAATAAATGGTCACTACAAACACTGCTAGTATTACATCGGGTGTAGTCATGCATCCCAAGTAATGGGGCACGTTCTTTAACTAATGTCAACATAGTGAACTGGTTTCTTTATTCTCTATCTCATATGCATTGTGACATCGATCTTAATTTGAAAAACATGGTACAGTAGCTAAAATCATAAATTTAAATTACCTGAGGATGATGTTGCAACGTCGAAATATGTAGAGTCATCAAC
>NW_013696622.1:0-692 GCF_000517525.1 Limulus polyphemus | reverse complement strand
TTTTTTAAATCCCACATTTATCAATTTCTTCTATTCTATCTTTTTTATTAGTGACACTATTTGATTTACAATATTACACTACATTCTATGTATTTTTTCATTATATTACCTACTAGTTGAAGTATCCGCCCCCTGACGGAAGTTATGTAAATTCATGATTAATGAAAGGTTTTCTTAGGACGCGAAAAGTTGCATCCCGTATATAATTGTAAAAAAACGCCCATAAAAATTGCAAAACACAAAATTCAAAAGTGAAAATTTGTAAGTATCTTCCCATTGACTCAACAAGCCTCCGTACTAAATTTGGTGAAGATCCATCAACAGGGGGCGAAGTATGTTAAAACACGCCCATAAAAACCGCAAAATGCAAAACAAAAGATTTGTATGTATCTTCACATGGGTCCAATGAACCTCCATACCAAACTTGGTGAAGATCCATCTACAAGAGGTGAAGTAGTGGTAAAAAACGCCCATAAAATCCGCAAAATGCAAAATTTGTATCCCCCTCCCCATGCACACAATGAGTTCCATACCAAATTTAGTGAAGAGCCAGCCATCAACAGGAGGTGAGGTAGTGGTAAAAAACGCCCATAAAAACCACAAAACTCAAAATGTAAAACTAAAAATTCGTATGTATCTTCTCACATACTACAAAAAAACGTCATACCAAATTTAGTAGAAGACCCATCTAC
>NW_013696621.1:0-692 GCF_000517525.1 Limulus polyphemus | reverse complement strand
TATATGCGTGTGGGGGCCGAGTCATTGAGGAAGGTTACAGGTAGGTTGTTTGCTGAAGGTTGGCAGCGGATGTGGTTAAGTTTGCGTGGACTTTCTTCGTGCTTAGGACTTGCGCAAACTGGGTGGCAAAAATGATAATATTTGTTGATGTGGTTGCATCTTTGATTTCCGGGAAGTCAGTCAGGGTGGCTTGGTCAGTGGTGGAAGTTTCTCGACTTGTTTGGGTAAAATTGTTGGCAGTGGGCAAAGCAGTGTGTGGTGGCACTTGGGTTGAAGGGTTGAGGAATTGTCGATTATTTAATGGGGCTGTAAGTGGTGAGGCTTGTCCACCATTGCCCCTGTAAGGCTTTTTGGCATTTACTTAAAAGTATTGGAAATAGCTTCCATGCTTGAGGATATTATCTACTGTTGGTTTGGATTGTGTGATGGTCTTCATCAATTGAGTATTTTTGACAGTTAGTCAGAAGTGAATCTGGTGAACTGCATGTAACTTAGAGTTAGCCAATTGTTCGAGGGAATGTTGGATTTCTTCAGGTGTGATGGTGAGGTCGACGCCCCTGAGGAGCGCTATGAAAAGATGAGTTTTACATTTTGGGGCTGAGCAGGTAACATGTAGGAAGGGGTTCCAGGAACAAGAAAGATATGTTAAGTCAGCATGGCTTGAGGGTTTTTCTGACTCTTCTCATTGTAGG
>NW_013696620.1:0-692 GCF_000517525.1 Limulus polyphemus | reverse complement strand
CTTGGAAAAATCTACATGGAGTGATTTGTCTGCATTGTGTGTGTTAAAATTATTTTGGAATGACTTTTACAGACAACATACATTTCAAATGGAGTGATTCTTCTCTTGCATTCTGTGTACTAAAAGTTATCTAGGACTGACTTTTATATCTAAAACAGACTATCTTACATGGAGTGATTTTTCTGTGTATTATTTATGCTAAAGATTGTTTAGGATTGATGTTTTAACAAACAACATACATACAAGATATTTTATATGGAGTGCTCATTCTGTTCCATTCTGTATAGCATAAGTAATCTAGGACTGACCTTTACACCTAAAACAGACAACATATAAGATATCTTGTATGAAGTGATCCTTCTGTTGAATCTGTATGCTAAATATTTATGTGTTTGTTTTGGAAAGAGATCATAAAGAGCTAATTTTTAATACATGACTTTGAAAGAAAGACTGTTCTTTCATGCTCTTTCCAGTGTTAAGATGCTGATTTGATTGTATAAGAAGGGGTAAAAAAAAAGAAGGGATGAGGACAAATTGGAACCATAACATAATTCTTTATAGTCTTGTAAAGACACCACAGTACTGTGACAAATACATTAGTATGTTAACTCTTTCCTTAAATCCGGGTCAAAGTGCACATGGTCATGATCTTTTACAGTATTACATTCAAAATATAATTAAACTTTATTTTC
>NW_013696619.1:0-692 GCF_000517525.1 Limulus polyphemus | reverse complement strand
GTATTATATCTTTATAGATTTAAAAAAATATGTTATTATAGTTTTTCTTCTATTTCCCAAAATAGATTTGCACTTTTACATAGGTGGACTCTTTTTCTTTTTGATATCACATATTTATATGGTTGACCCTGTTTTTCTAACTTGACTGTTTTTGTAAAGGTTTTGATTAGATTAAAATGAAAGCTTAAATTGTAAGGTTATATTCAGTGATTCATACTTCTCTGTTCCCTTCAAGTAACAAGGTGAGACCGACTGCCCGGGTGATTTCGAATCCTTTTATTCGAGTGAAATAAAACATTTTTAAGCTATCAACCAAAGAGCTTAAAACGGATTCGGCTTCAGGCTTTAAGGCTTGACCTACAAAATAAGTTAAACACATGTTTGTGGGTAATGGATAAGTACAACTAAAACTATGATTTATAACGTGTGCTTTTTACGAGTAAAGAAATAAGTATTTTCCACTATGTTAAATTTGATGTATAATTCAAGTTACACATGTGTAGCCACTTCATTATACAACCAAGTGTTCAAACAGCAATCTGTAATTTTATTTCTATCCAGAAGCCATATATATGTCTGTATATATATATATAGAGAGAGAGGAGGGGGAGATATTGGTACAATTTGTACTCGCTTAATGTGCTTTAAAATGTCATTATTAATATATATATATATATATATATATATATATA
>NW_013696618.1:0-692 GCF_000517525.1 Limulus polyphemus | reverse complement strand
GTGTGAGAATAACCACACCATGCAGTACACCGTCAAAAGTAAACCAGTTTATAGTAGTGGTTATTCTCACACACTGTAAGTGTACCGCATGGTGTCAAAAGTAAACCAGTTTATAGTAATAAGTTGTCTGGCCTGTAAAAAGAACATTGTGGTTGTTAGTGTTTATGGTACCTTTTTATGTGTGTATATTGAAGTTTGCAATCATTCTTTGAATGACTTTTCAAAATTGTGTAATTTTCATTGACTTTATTTTATTATTTATTGTAGGGTGACTCAAATATTACATTTAAAGAAAAGGCTTTAATAATGGGTTCAATATTGAAAAACGAATAAACAGGATTTGATACGATAACCAGTGAGCACGCAAATTAGAATCCTCCAGACTGAACATCTGCTGAAGATTACATAATCTGAAGCCAGCATAATTAGTTATTCCCATATTCAGTTTTACATTTTCTACTTTTATCACTGTACATTGAAAACTGCAGCATTGCGTCTCTTCTAACAAGTAATCATCAAAGCGGATACGATGAAATGAGTCAATGCCTAATACACGCCCACTGCAGATGGCGTGAGTCAAAGACAGTGGTATCCTTTGACTTAGTTGAATTGATGAAACTTTACCATTACATTCCTCAATAGGTATTCCTCACGAACAACAAACAAATCCTAAACCAATCACAATGTTCATT
>NW_013696617.1:0-692 GCF_000517525.1 Limulus polyphemus | reverse complement strand
AACGGTCTTTTAAATTCCTTTTTTACTATATTTTTCGACTTTGATAACGTAGTTTTTAGTCCTTCTTACACTAGATTATTTTTTTTTGATAATGATTTTTTTAGTCTTTCTTCCGTTAGATTTTTTTACTTCTATAACGGTCTCTTAAGTTCTTCTTACACTATATTTTGTCCACTATGATAATGAATGGTCTTTTTAATCTTTTTACACTAGATTTTGTCGATTTTGATAACGGTTTTTTAGTCCTTTTTATAATAGACATTTTTGTTTTTGATAGTGATCTTTTTAGTCCTTGTTCCGCTAGATTTCTTCGGCTTTGATAATGATTTTTTAATCCTTCTTACAATATAGTTTTTTGTTTTTGATTATGATATTTTTAATCTTACTTCCGCTAGATTTTTTTACTTTTATAACGGTCTTTTTAGTCGTTCTTACACTAGATATTGTCGACTATTATAACGGTCTTTTAAATCCTTTTTTCACTATATTTTTTCGACTTTGATAACGGAGTTTTTAGTCCTTCTTACACTAGATATTTTTTTTGATAATGATCTTTTTAGTATTTCTTCCGTTATATTTTTTAACTTCTATAACGGTCTCTTAAGTTCTTCTTACATTATATTTTTTCCACTATAATAATGAATGGTCTTTTTATCCTTTTTACACTAGATTTTGTCGATTTTGATAACGGT
>NW_013696616.1:0-692 GCF_000517525.1 Limulus polyphemus | reverse complement strand
GTAAAGTGTCCTTATGTAATGACCAACAAAAGGTAAGAGTCTATAGTAAAGTGTCCTTATGTAATGACCAACATAAGGTAAGAGTCTATTGTAAAGTGTCCTTATGTAATGACCAACATAAGGTAAGAGTCTATTGTAAAGTGTCCTTATGTAATGACCAACATAAAAGGTAAGAGTATATTGTAAAGTGTCCTTATGTAATGACCAACATAAGGTAAGAGTCTATTGTAAAGTGTCCTTATGTTATGACCAACATAAGGTAAGAGTCTATAGTAAAGTGTTCTTATGTAATGACCAACATAAAATAAGGGTATATAGTGTTGGTCATTACATAAGGACACTTTATAAAGTAAGGGTATATTGTAAAGTGTCCTTATGTAATGACCAACATAAGGTAAGAGTCTATTGTAAAGTGTCCTTATGTAATGACCAACATAAAGTAAGAGTCTATTATAAAGTGTCCTTATGTTATGACCAACATTAAGTAAGGGTATATAGTAAAGTGTCCTTATGTAATGACCAACATAAGGTAAGTGTCTATTGTAAAGTGTCCTTATGTAATGACCAACATAAGGTGTCTATTGTAAAGTGTCCTTATGTTATGACCAACATAAGGTAAGAGTCTATTGTAAAGTGTCCTTATGTAATGACCAACAATAAGGTAAGTGTCTATTGTAAAGTGTCCTTATGTA
>NW_013696615.1:0-692 GCF_000517525.1 Limulus polyphemus | reverse complement strand
CCCAAACCTCCGTGTCATCGTCCTCTACCTTATCTTTCAATATGGTTTCAGGAGAATGAACAGGAAAGTTCCCGAACCTCCATGTCATCGTCCTCTACCTTACCTTTCAATATGGTTTCAAAAGAATGAACAGGAAAGTTCCCGAACCCCGAACCCCCATGTCATCGTCCTCTACCTTACCTTTCAATATGGTTTCAGGAGAATGAACTACAATGAACAGGAAAGTTCCCGAACCTCCGTGTCATCGTCCTCTACCTTACCTTTCAATATGGTTTCAGGAGAATGAACTACAATGAACAGGAAAGTTCCTGAACCGCCGTGACATCGTCCTCTACCTTCAGGAGAATGGACTACAATGAACAGGAAAGTTCCCGAACCTCCGTGTCATCGTCTTCTACCTTACCTTTCAATATTGATATGGTTTCCGATATAGTTTTGTACAATTTTTCAGAACAATTAACAAAGTTATCCTGTGTTAATTATATATTAGCTGTATATTTATAATATTTTAGTTATATATTTATTATCGAATATGCCTATAGATAGATAACAAGACTTGGAACATGTCTATAGATGGTTAACAAGACTTGGGACTCTTCTTTCAAGACATGGTTTCAACTAAGATTTCATTATAGGAATTTGTTAACTTCTTGATGTAATATTCCACAAAAAATAAACTTTCTGGTTTATTG
>NW_013696614.1:0-692 GCF_000517525.1 Limulus polyphemus | reverse complement strand
CATATCAAAGATTAGCTTAGTATTTCAAATATTTTATTTTGTAGTAGTTGAATCTGTTCAATCATGAAGACTAAAAATATTGACACAAACACAAAGTCCTCAATATTATGTTAACATCGTTGTGGCACAATATGCAGTTATAATGCTTTACAGAAGCTAACTGTTTATGCACAGCTGAAAGCTAAAAAAGTAATAGTTGCTAGTTATAACTCTGAGTTTTTCTTTAACTAGACTGACTATTAACTGGAAACACTCTGAAAGAGAAACAAACTGTCCGTGTTAGTTAGTTAGTTTTCATGGTCATAAGCTCGAGCCCAGTAACTGCACGGTTGCCGACCTATTTTTGGCTGCTTGTATAGATACTGGAATTTAAACTCTTGTCTTCACCTCTTTCTCTCCTACTGGACTCGGGGTCTACCTTGATTAATAACAAGACAACAGTAGAAGGAACTTGGTTGGGTTAAAAGGGTACTCATAATCTGTTGCCATGGTAATAAAAATAGTAGAGAGAACAGCTGAATAGTGGATAAGTTAGTGGACAAGACCTGATGAAGTTTGAGGGACCAGTATGTCTACAGGTATAAGGGTTATATTATCTACAGAGGATATGCATAGGAGTACACATAAGCCTGTAGAAATATAATTTTGACATGGCAATGGCTCTAAAATTATATTCATAAAGTATTTTAGGA
>NW_013696613.1:0-692 GCF_000517525.1 Limulus polyphemus | reverse complement strand
CAGTAACAAGTTTGATAGTTGTTATATCTTTGTCTAGATGGAGATAATAGTTTGTTTTCAATATAAGTTACTTATATGTTACTGTTGTAAAATGTGTCCATTATTTGGTTATACAGATAGTGGTGTGTTTCTTTGTTTATGTTGTAAAGGAAACATCAGTAATTTTACCATATAAACATTCAGTTTATTTTGATTAGTGCTTTCAAAAACTAAATGTTGTACATTTTATGTAAAATACATTAGTGAATTTACAGAAGGCCTTTTTTTGACAGCCAGTCCGTAATAATTACCATCCTAGTGTACGTGGGAGTGATCTCGGAAACTTTTACCACACAGGATTCTAAGGATGTGGGTTTAGTGAGTCGAAGCCTTCAGGTGAGCCAATAGTTATTGTAGTTTGCTAATGTTAACCTTAAAAGAATAAAATACAATCTTTATTTACATTCTTATTAAAAATGAGACTGTAGAATACAACTGTTCTTACTAAATTACCTAAAAGTTATTTATAATATAACACAGCTGTGATGGAAATAACTGTTGTTCCTTCATAATTCTATGTTTATCTCACTTAACTTCATAGTATTACCTTAGCAAATATAATCTACTTTAGCTAATTTTATATTGTTGTAGCAGTGAATATAACCAACCTTACCTAATTTTATATTGTTGTAGCAGTGAATATAACCAACCTT
>NW_013696612.1:0-692 GCF_000517525.1 Limulus polyphemus | reverse complement strand
TCCCCTTTTTCTAAACTTTTAAACACAATCAAAATCTTAAAATCCTCCCAAGCTTCAATAATCCAGACAATACGCCCTATTAACACGAAACTCTGTTGTTAAAACACTTCTTAAAAGTTCACTCCAAGCAAACGTAATCAACACGAGCGGGGCGAAAGGGGATATTAATATCCCAAACACCCCAGTTAGGAAAGTTCCTTTCATTAAAAACTAAATACCGGTTACTTTTAAAAATATATATATATCATTCTGAAATAGTGGAGATATCGCTCGTATACCATTTTGTACTAGTGAATATATCGCTTGTATATCATTTTGAAATAGTGGAGATATCGCTCGTATACCATTTTGAAATAGTAGAGATATCGCTCGTATACCATTTTGTACTAGTGAATATATCGCTTGTATATCATTTTGAAACTAGTGAGATATCGCTTGTATATCATTTTGAAATAGTAGAGATATCGCTCGTATACCATTTTGAAATAGTAGAGATATCGCTCGTATACCATTTTGTACTAGTGAATATATCGCTTGTATATCATTTTGAAGAAGTGAGGATATCGCTTGTATATCATTTTGAAATAGTGGAGATATCGCTCGTATACCATTTTCAAATAGTGGAGATATCGCTCGTATACCATTTTGTACTAGTGAGGATATCGCTTGTATATCATTTTGAAGAAGTGAGG
>NW_013696611.1:0-692 GCF_000517525.1 Limulus polyphemus | reverse complement strand
TAACACACATCTTCTCGTTTCTAGTTAGGTGGCATTGTGGAGTTAAACATTTATATGATGTAACACACATATCTTCTCATTTGTAGCCAGGTGAATTTGTGGAATTAAAGAATGTACATCTGTACTCCCTTCGATATCAAGGAGAACCTACAGATAATTGTCGGCTGTGTCTCCATGCGGGATATTCCTATGGTCGTGGAATCACTGTATTGAGTCCTTTATCTAGACTAGTCAAAGAACTGAAACAGTAAGTCATATTTTTAGTATCAAGTTAATATTTCTTAGATTGCCCTATCTAAAAGTATCTCTTAGTCACGGTATGTTTGTATGTGTAACTTCTACTATTGGTACTCAAAGCAGGCATCAGTAAATTTTGTGATCAATATCTATGCTGATCATCATATAGGACTGATCAGTATCTAGTGTTGATCATTATGTTGTGCTAATGAGTATCTAGTGTTGATCAATACCTTGTGCTAATCACGATCTAATGTTGATCATTATGTTGTGCTAATGAGTATCAAGTGTTGATAAATACCTTGTGCTAATGTGTATCTAGTGCTGATCAATACCTTGTGCTAATGTGTATCTAGTGCTGATCAATACCTTGTGCTAATCAGTGTCTATTGTTGACCAATACTTTGTGCTAATCAGTGTCTATTGTTGATCATTATGTTGTGCTAATGAGTATC
>NW_013696610.1:0-692 GCF_000517525.1 Limulus polyphemus | reverse complement strand
AATACGTACAATAAGTTCAACAATTACCACACTGACGTTTACCAATGCTAGCACTACTACCATCCATGGACTTCACCTTGGCTAACTGTAAATTGTTAATACCACTAACTTGAAACTGGGAGTTTGTTTTATCTTTTAATTAACTACCTTATACCTTCAGTAGTTGAAGAATAACTGAGATCATATTTCAGTTAAATTTTCAACTAAACTATGCTAATAAACCGAGGATTATAATAATATTTACCCATGTAATTTCAGGACCTCTGACATGTAAGCTAGGATGAGGGTTATCATCCAACAGACCTAATTTCTGCAAACCTTTAACAACATTCACAAATCCCTGTAAAACAAAGTTATACTGAATTATTAGCTATATATTTTCCTATAAAGAATTTTTTCCTTCAATAAACAATAAATACAATTTAATGAATAGCTTGTTCAATACAGACTGACATTAAAACAATTACAGAACCTACAAATGAAACAAATTATAGGAATGTTTGATAAATCTAAAATATCCTTTAAACATTACACCCTTTTATTAATTCTTTCCAACAACCGGTTGTATACAGTATGGTACACTGTAAACACGAGTACCCTGAGTACCATTTTACTCCAACAACCGATTGTATACAGTATGGTACACTGTAAACATGAGTACCAATTCATTCCAACAACCGGTTGTATACAGT
>NW_013696609.1:0-692 GCF_000517525.1 Limulus polyphemus | reverse complement strand
GGAGATAAAGGTATCTGTGTACTGAGTTTATCCCTGAATTATCACACATTTCAGCAACTACACCATAATCATGGAGATAAAGGTATCTGTGTACCGAGTTTATCCCTGAATCATCACACATTTCAGCAACTACACCATAATTATCGAGATAAAGGTATCTGTGTACTGAGTTTATCCCTGAATTATCACACATTTCAGCAACTACACCATAATTATTCACAGATACCTTTATCTCCCTGAAATGTGTGATGATTCAGGGATAAACTCGGTACACAGATACCTTTATCTCCATGATTATGGTGTAGTTGCTGAAATGTGTGATGATTCAGGGATAAACTCAGTATTATGGTGTAGTTGATGACACAGATACCTTTATCTCCCTGAAATGTGTGATATTATGGTGTAGTTGTTATGGAGATAAAGGTATCTGTGTACTGAGTTTATCCCTGAATCATCACACATTTCAGCAACTACACCATAATTATGGAGATAAAGGTATCTGTGTACCGAGTTTATCCCTGAATCATTGCACATTTCAGCAACTACACCATAATTATCGAGATAAAGGTATCTGTGTACCGAGTTTATCCCTGAATTATCACACATTTCAGCAACTACACCATAATCATGGAGATAAAGGTATCTGTGTACCAAGTTTATCCCTGAATCATCACACATTTCAGCAACTACAC
>NW_013696608.1:0-692 GCF_000517525.1 Limulus polyphemus | reverse complement strand
TATCATACACCATTCATTCTAAAATATTAACAGTCATTTTTATAACTAACCTACAATTGAAAGTACAGGGAACATTTTATGACATCGCATGGTTTCGAACCCATATTGTCTGCTCTAAAATCCAGAGCTCTTTCACTTAACCAACCACTACCACTTAAATGAGGAAATATAAATTAGATTGTTTTTAAGTTTTTAAGGCACATTTTCAAAATAATGTTTAGAATTCCAAGTTTATAATCTATATTTAGAAATATCAGTTTGTTTCTATTGTTCAGACCCTTTGGTTTTAACAAGTACAGCTTTTAACGGTTTGTTTGGCTGTATTAACTACAACGTTTTTACATTACCTCGTAGGAAGTTCTATTAAGAGATATTATGAAGTGTTTTAAGTTGATGTGCTCCTCCTTTGATTAGTATAATCTTGTGTTAGATGTCACTTTTTCTATTTTCAGTTCCTCGGTATGTTTCTTATTTTATCGTTTTATTTCTAAGCACTAAACCAAAACCTATGATCCCTGAAACTGAAATTTTATTCTTCGAACTTGAGAAACACTTATTCTGAGAAACAGTTGATCGTTTTGACATGCGCGGTAACAAACAAAAAACATGACTAAGTAAAGAACGAATAATCGGTGTTGTAAAAATAGTAAATGTTCTGCCATTGGCTTAAATATATAAAACTCTTTCACGTC
>NW_013696607.1:0-692 GCF_000517525.1 Limulus polyphemus | reverse complement strand
ATTCTGTTAGATTAACTGTTATATTTCATTATTTACATAGGTAATGGTCAGAACTGAATGATATTTTCATTTTCAGATAGCAGACATTTTTCGGAGGTCACCATTACGAAACATATTGATTGAGGTCGAAATTGACGGTTTTAGGCAAGTAAGAGTTAAACCTAATAACATAATATAATATTATTTGTTTATTCTTATTTTAAGTAATTTCTATGAGTTATTTTAAATGAGCCAATTAAAAGTTAAAACTGATAACGTATTTCCATTATTTTAATTTTTCAGTTAGCTATAAGTGTAATTTTAAATTAGCTAATTCAGATAAGTACTAGTTTAAATGTTGAACATTGTCCATTTATTGCTTGTGTTGTGTCTTTTAATAAGTGGAACATTGTTCGTTCATTGCTTGTGTTGTCTTTTAATAAGTGGAACTATGTTCGTTCATTGTTTGTGTCGTGTCTTTTAATAAGTGGAACTATGTTCGTTCATTGTTTTTGTCGTGTCTTTTAATAAGTGGAACATTGTTCGTTCATTGTTTGTGTTGTCTTTTAATAAGTGGAACATTGTTCGTTCATTGTTTGTGTCGTGTCTTTTAATAAGTGGAACATTGTCTATTCGTTGTTTGTGTTGTGTTTTAATAAGTGGAACATTGTCCATTCATTGTTTGTGTTGTGTTTTAATAAGGGGAACATTGT
>NW_013696606.1:0-692 GCF_000517525.1 Limulus polyphemus | reverse complement strand
CTTAAGAGTAGAGCGGTACCCAACTGAAGACTTAAGAGTAGAGTGGTACCCAACTGAAGACTTAAGAGTAGAGTGGTACCCAACTGAAGACTTAAGAGTAGAGTGGTACCCAACTGAAGACTTAAGAGTAGAGTGGTACCCAACTGAAGACTTAAGAGTAGAGTGGTACCCAACTGAAGACTTAAGAGTAGAGTGGTACCCAACTGAAGACTTAAGAGTAGAGTGGTACCCAACTGAAGACTTAAGAGTAGAGTGGTACCCAACTGAAGACTTAAGAGTAGAGCGGTACCCAACTGAAGACTTAAGAGTAGAGCGGTACCTAACTGGTTAGGGTAGAGTGGTACCCAATTGAAGACGTAAGGTAGAGTGGTCATAAAAACTTTGTCTATTACTCATAGTTTAAACTATTGATTATTAATTGTCATTGTTTAGCAACTTTTCTGATAGATGTTATTTAAAATATATAAACGATCCAGTAAAGTAAGCATTTCATCTATTACACTGTTCTAGGAAAGACAATTCTAATTAGAACAACTATGCCTTCATCTCTAGCTATCTATAACTGATCAAATATATAAATCACCGACTAGGACAACCATGAGTTCATCTCTAGCCATGTATAATTGATCAAATATATAAATCACTGACTAGGACAACCATGAGTTCATCTCTAGCTATCTATAACTGATCAG
>NW_013696605.1:0-692 GCF_000517525.1 Limulus polyphemus | reverse complement strand
AGATGAATACTTTATAATCGATCAAGGTAACAAATGAATACTTTATGATCGATCAAGGTAACAAATGAATACTTTATGATCGATCAAGGTAACAAATGAATACTTTATGATCGATCAAGGTAACAAATGAATACTTTATGATCGATCAAGGTAACAAATGAATACTTTATGATCGATCAAGGTAACAAATGAATACTTTATGATCGATCAAGGTAACAAATGAATACTTTATGATCGATCAAGGTAACAAATGAATACTTTATAATCGATCAAGGTAACAAATGAATACTTTATAATCGATCAAGGTAACAAATGAATACTTTATGATCGATCAAGGTAACAAATGAATACTTTATGATCGATCAAGGTAACAAATGAATACTTTATAATCGATCAAGGTAACAAACGAATACTTTATAATCGATCAAGGTAACAAACGAATAATTTATGATCGATCAAGGTAACAAATGAATACTTTATAATCGATCAAGGTAACAGATGAATACTTTATAATCGATCAAGGTAACAAATGAATACTTTATAATCGATCAAGGTAACAACTGAATACTTTATAATCGATCAAGGTAACAACTGAATACTTTATAATCGATCAAGGTAACAAATGAATACTTTATAATCGATCAAGGTAACAAATGAATACTTTATAATCGATCAATGTAACAAATGAATAC
>NW_013696604.1:0-692 GCF_000517525.1 Limulus polyphemus | reverse complement strand
AGTTATAACTGCTAATAAGCACTTCATAAAGTTCCCTTTGATTTTATTCTTTGGGCACAAGGGTCATAAAAGAGAGAGAGACGTGTGTAGAGTCTTGTCTTACAAACATGATATTATGGGTACTTGACGAAACTTGATAGGGAAGATCCACTAAGATCACTGTGGCAAGCAGACTCTGGTGATTTGGGGAACATCTCAAGACCACACGCATAAGCTTGACTTAAAGAAAGGAAAGAACTGTGTAGATTTTGTAAAACCAAGTTTAAGTTTCGGCTAGCTTCCAACAGTGGAAGAAATAATTTTATCAGTTTATGAAAAGGACAAAATCAATTTGCTGAGATTATTTGTAGAAGATGTTGGGAACGTATCAGTATAACCATTAACCAGAAAGTGGTCGTTTATGTTGAATCAATCTGCTTATAACAGTGAGAAAATAGATGTGGATTTTCTTTGTGTATTTAGGATTTATTAGTACATACATAATTTGTCATTTTTCTTTTGCTATTTTTGTTTCAAGATATTTTTGAAGTGTGAGAAAATGTTTTAACATTTTCAACCACAGAAACATTGTGTCCTGTTTCTCTCACTATCTGTAATATAAACATAAAAACTTATTTACAACTAAATGGACTCCCCATTCTTTTGCTCGGGTAAGTTTGTATTTCTGAGTATATAAGGAGTAACATGTTGTA
>NW_013696603.1:0-692 GCF_000517525.1 Limulus polyphemus | reverse complement strand
TTAGACAAACGTTATATAGACACAGGGATAGATGGGTAAACGTCTAGACAGCTAGATAAGCATTATATAGACAGATAGCTAGACAAACACTATATATATATACAAGTATAGATGGACGAGCATCTAGACGGATAGATCGTTAGGCAAACATTATACAGACAGATCGCTAGGCAAACATTATACAGACAAGTAGCTGGACAAATATTATATAGATAGAACTGCCATGGACGAGCATCTAGACAGATAGCTAGACAAATATTATATAGAATAGAAGTGCTATGGACGAGCATCTAGACAGATAATTAGACAAATATTATATAGATAAAAGTATAGATGGACGAGCATCTAGACAGATAGCTAGACAAATATTATATAGATAGAAGTGCTATGGACGAGCATCTAGACAGATAATTAGACAAATATTATATAGATAAAAGTATAGATGGACGAGCATCTAGACAGATAGCTAGACAAATATTATATAGATAGAAGTGCTATGGACGAGCATCTAGACAGATAATTAGACAAATATTATATAGATAAAAGTATAGATGGACGAGCATCTGGACAGATAGCTAGACAAATATTATATAGATAAAAGTATAGATGGACGAGCATCTAGACACATAGATCGTTAGGCAAACACTATATAGTCTAGTAGCTAGACAAACACTATATAGATAGAGGGATAG
>NW_013696602.1:0-692 GCF_000517525.1 Limulus polyphemus | reverse complement strand
ACACTGGAGGTGGTGGAAGAGGGGTAACTGTCCCAGACACTGGAGGTGGTGGAAGAGGGGTAACTGTTCCAGATACTAGAGGTGGTAGAAGAGGTGTAACTGTCCCAGATACTAGAGGTGGTGGAAGAGGGGTAAACTGTCCCAGATACTAGAGGTGGTGGAAGAGGGGTAACTGTCCCATATAATGGAGGTGGTGGAAGAGGTGTAACTGTCCTAGATACTAGAGGTGGTGGAAGAGGGGTAACTGTCCCAGATACTGAAGGTGTAATGACTCAAGATACTGACGGAGATATAGGTATTAGTGTTTGAGGTATTGAAGGTGGAACACTTATATGGGTAACTGTATTCCATATTACAGAAGAAGCAAGTGCTCCAGATACTGAAAGTAAAGGAACATGGACAACTGCCTGAGATAATGAAGGATGCAGAACATGAGTAAACATTCCAGATATTTGTGGTTGAGGGACAGGGACAACCGTTTGACATATTTCAGGATTTTGAACAGATGTTCCAATTAATGGTTGTAGTGGAGGGACCGGAACAAATTCATCTGAAGAATATAGAACAGGATAAGTAGTTCCAGATACTGGAGGAATAGGAATAACTGCCTGAGATACTGATGGATGTATAGCAGGAGCAGGTATTCTAGATATTGGTAGTGGAGGAACATGGACAACTGCCTGAGATATTAA
>NW_013696601.1:0-692 GCF_000517525.1 Limulus polyphemus | reverse complement strand
AGTGTGTTTTTCTATATTTTGTCGCTTCCTTATGGGACAGTACTGTGTGTTTTTCCATATTTTGTCGCTTCCTTATGGGGCAGTACTGAGTGTTTTTCTCTATTTTGTATCTTCCTTATGGGGCAGTACTGTGTGTTTTTCTATATTTTGTCGCTTCTTTATGGGACAGTACTGTGTGTTTTTCTATATTTTGTCGCTTCCTTATCGGGCAGTACTGTATGTTTTTCTATATTTTCCCACTTCCTTATGGGGCAGTACTGTGTGTTTTCTATATTTTTTCCACTTCCTTATCGGGCAGTGCTGTGTGTTTTTCTATATTTTATCGCTTCCTTATGGGGCAGTACTGTGTGTTTCTCTATGTTTTTCCACTTCCTTATGGGGCAGTACAGTGTGTTTTTCTATATTTTGTCGCTTCCTTATGGGGCAGTACTGTGTGTTTTTCTATATTTTTCCACTTCCTTATGAGGCAGTACAGTGTGTTTTTCTATATTTTGTCTCTTCCTTATGGGGCAGTTCTGTGTGTTTTTCTATATTTTTGCATTTCCTTATGGAACAGTACTGTGTGTTTTTCTATATTTTTTCGCTTCCTTATCGGGCACTACTGTAAGTTTTCTATATTTTCCACTTCCTTATGGGGCAGTACTGTGTGTTTTCTATATTTTTTCCACTTCCTTATCAGGCAGTGCTGTGTG
>NW_013696600.1:0-692 GCF_000517525.1 Limulus polyphemus | reverse complement strand
CTACTCCAACAGCCACAATAAGACTGACATGAAGAGCTGTTTCTTGAATTATACCCATTCCTACTTTGACTCGTGACCATTCAACTTCGGTCCGTAAGCTACTTCGGCGGCCAACTACCATCAATTACTTAATCACGCGAAACTCTATGGAAGGAGATTAAGAGCTGGGTGTTAAAAGCGGGTTACAGAAAGCACACTTACCATCACTATTTGGCTGTTACCTCTTCCTTCAAAATCACCCTGACCATTGTACAGTGTATACCATGTTTTCAATATATACATAGTGAGTTTTTAAAGCTTATACAAAACGTTTGGTGAGGTAATAATAAACACTGTAATAAATCAATTCTGTGAAAATTAGGATTTGTGTGTTATTTATCATAGCATCCACCCCATATTTTTTTCGGTTCATAACCCGGACAAAGGACGGGTGAAACAACTGGTTGAGAAATACATTTGATAATTCACATATAATGAAGTTGGCTCAGCTCGAAGTTGTCATTAAAAATATTTTAAATTGCGAAATATAATATTTTCTGTCAAAATGAGCCACACGTTCTTTTACCATGAATAAACTTTTTATATGTGATTTTATAGAAATTTAATTTAACAATGAATTTCAGACTTTGTAGAATACTATTTTTTTAATTTCATCTTGGTTATTAAAACTTTTTTTAACGTTCCTAAGATTC
>NW_013696599.1:0-692 GCF_000517525.1 Limulus polyphemus | reverse complement strand
GGGTTCTAACTCCCCTCTCTATGGAAGTGATTTACAACGAAGGCAGTGAGGGGGGTTGTAAATCACTTCCATAGAGAGGGGAGTTAGAACCCCCAATAATGCCCAACTATCATAATACAGGTCTAATTTGACGAAAGATCGAAGGCAGTGAGGGGGATCTTTCGTCAAATTAGACCTGTATTATGATAGTTGGGCATTATTGGACGTCACGATTTACAGAAAAGAGGGTAATACAGAAAATTAATTTGGGTGGCAATAATTGATCAGAAACTTGCCGAGAATTTGAGCTGGGGTTGTAGGGGGCACTCGAAGCGAAGAAATCTAATAGATACTTTCAAATATTATGTTATATGTATGTGAATCTACTCAGATAAGTTTTGACAAAGACTTGAAAAAAAATCTAAGAAAATCTGTCGTTCTTATTTTTAACCATTTTTATTATTATTTTCCATTTCTGTCCTAACTTTTTCATGACATGACTTTTGGAATTTGGCGCCCAAAAGTGGTAACCGCTTCCAAATTTACTCCGTATTACCCCCTAATTAGATCAAGCCAAGTAAATTAATCTTGAGCAACGTATGGAGAATTTGTTATTTCTGTTTTTCTGTTGTTGTTTTCAAAATGTTATTTTCCATAGATTAAACTATTGCTTAATCCTTCGTTTACACGGATTAAACTGTTGCCTAATCCTT
>NW_013696598.1:0-692 GCF_000517525.1 Limulus polyphemus | reverse complement strand
AAATGTCTTATATATTTCAGAGAGTGCACTAGCACTCTCGATGTAGAATGAAAAAATAGCCACCACTATTGAAGTAATACATAAAATAAGGTGACGTTTCCACTCCAACAGCCACCATGAGGCTCATAAGAAGAGCCGTTTTTTGAGTTATATCAACTTCCTACTTGGGCACATGATCTTTCAAATTCGGCACGTAAAACACTTCTGCGGCCAATGACCGACAATTAATTAATCACTTGGAAGGACATTAAAAGCTGGGTAACATAAAGCATCCATATCGCCACTACTTTGGCCGCTACCCCATCCTACAAACTTACCTTGACCATCACACAGTGTAAAGAATGTTAAGTATATGTCTGTAGAGTTTTTAAAGCTTATACAAAAGCTTTAGTGAGATACCAATTAATACTCTAATAATGTGTTATATCATGAACAAATTGTGTGAAAGTTAGAATTTTTATGTTACTTCTTATAGCATCCACCCCCACATATTCTTAAAGTTCATAACTCGGACAAAGGTCGGTACCTCAGCTTGAATGTTGATAAAAGAAGTACTCAGTCTAAGAAATGTTACAAATTTTTTATTGTAAATCATCCGTAGAAAGACAGCAATTTGAATGAGAATAAAATTATTTCGTTAAATATTAATACTATTTATAGAAAGTAAGGTAGAAACATCTGTTTCTTAACAC
>NW_013696597.1:0-692 GCF_000517525.1 Limulus polyphemus | reverse complement strand
CTAGCGTTGTAATTCCGCAAGACATACCGCTGTGCCACTGGGGGGGGGGGCTACAGGAAAGGAATTTCGTGTTGAATTCGGTAGTTACACGAAACATCTAACTTATAAATTTTATTTTGACTGAACTTTGAGACGCTGAATTATTGTGTCTTGTATTTCTTGTTATTTCCAAATTTATTAATAAAACCTCAAAGTGTTTAGGAAAGACATTAATTGATAAACGAAAACTAAAAAAAACAATATGTATTTTCATTGATTATGCATTGCTACTCATAAGCACATTAAAAGTTGGATTTTAAGTTTCTTAATTTTTTCCCAAGATTTCTGACTTTGTGAAATCATCTAAGGTTTTCGTCGAAATTTATGTTTACCTATTTCGTAGTTGAAAGAGGGCATGGAAATATATTATTATTAGACCAATGGCTCAAGGCTGTAAATGACTTTTTTTATTTGTTTAACCATCTCCTAAACACCATTTGTATATGTAAGTAGGACAAACACATTTGAGGCTTTTATCGGAGTAACCTTATCTGGATGCGTCGTAGACAAGCATAACCAGTTAAAGAATAAGAACTTGAGTGGCCGGTGGAGAACTCGATTAAACGAGTTTTCACGCTTCCTTCTCTCTCTCTCTCTCTCAGTGTGAAGCTGATACGACGTGAGAAGAATTCCTAAGATACTGTTACGTCTCC
>NW_013696596.1:0-692 GCF_000517525.1 Limulus polyphemus | reverse complement strand
AAGAGAACCTGTATTTAATACAGTATTTTATTTATCATGACTGGTATATATACAAGAGAACCTGTATTTAATACAGTATTTTAATTATCATGACTGGTATATATACAAGATAACCTGTATTTAATACAGTATTTTAATTATCATGACTGGTATATATATATAAGAGAACCTGTATTCAATCCAAAATTAATCGCATGTATTCGTGACACCAGTCGTCCTGGGACAGCGATAAGTCTACGAGTTTACAGTCTGGAGTTGGATGTGGCTTTAAAACACACAAACACATACGATGACGTCTATCGGTCGTTCAAACCAGGGTGAATTGCTTTTTGTATCATCACATGTTATATACATACATACAGTTCTGACACCTATCGGCTGTTTAATCCAAATTCATAGTTATTCAAGAATAGGAAGCTAACTTTATATAACTTACGTTTTGTATTTAACAGTAAAACAAATTAACGAACCAGAGACTTCAATAACTCTTAAATAACGGATTAAAGATTTTTATTGAAATATTTTCACATCATACGATAAACTTAGACCTTAAATAACAGATTTTTATCCTATTTTTAACATTTTACAAAACTCTACATAGAACTACCCCAATAGTTATATTAGGTCGTCAAGAAGTAAATGTCGCGTTTTGGAACATTTTCATCACCCCCCCCCCCAAAAAAAACGTAAAC
>NW_013696595.1:0-692 GCF_000517525.1 Limulus polyphemus | reverse complement strand
TATCTTTAGTATTATGTATTTAATGAGGTCATGTATCTTTAGTAATATGTATTTAATCAGGTCATGTATCTATAGTAATGGTTATTTAGTCAGGTCAGGTATCTTTGGAAATATGTATTTAATCAGGTCAGGTATCTTTTGGTAATATGTATTTAATCAGGTCATGTATATTTAGTAATATGTATTTCAATCAGGTCAGGTATCTTTAGTAATATGTATATTAATCAGGTCACGTATCTTTAGTAATATGTATTTAATCAGGTCAGGTATCTTTGGAAATATGTATTTAATCAGGTCAAGTATCTTTAGTAATATGTTTTTAATCATGTCATGTATCGTTAGTAATATGTATTTAATCAGGTCAGGTATCTTTAGTAATATGTATTTTAATCAGGTTAGGCATCTTTAGTAATATGTATTTTAATCAGGTCAGGTATCTTTAGTAATATGTATTTAATCAAGTCATTACATATTACTAAAGATACCTGACCTGATTAAAATACATATTACTAAAGATACCAAGTTACTAAAGATACCTGTACTGATTTTACATGACCTGATTAAATACATTCTTTAGTAATATGTATTTAATCAGTTCAGGTATCTTTAGTAATATGTATTTAATCAGGTCATGTATTTTTAGTAATATGTATTTAATCAGGTCATGTATCTTTAGTATTATGTATTTAATG
>NW_013696594.1:0-692 GCF_000517525.1 Limulus polyphemus | reverse complement strand
TCTTTAGAGAGTACAGTGTAACTCTGATCGTTGGTCTTTAGAGAGTACAGTGTAACTCTGATCGTTGGTCTTTAGGGAGTACAGTGTAACTCTGATCGTTGGTCTTTAGAGGGTACAGTGTAACTCTGATCGTTGGTCTTTAGAGGGTACAGTGTAACTCTGATCGTTGGTCTTTAGAGGGTACAGTGTAACTCTGATCGTTGGTCTTTAGAGGGTACAGTGTAACTCTAATCGTTGGTCTTTAGAGGGTACAGTGTAACTCTAATCGTTGGTCTATAGAGAGTAGAGTGTAACTCTGATCGTTGGTCTTTACAGAGTACAGTGTAACTCTGATCGTTGGTCTTTACAGAGTACAGTGTAACTCTGATCGTTGGTCTTTACAGAGTACAGTGTAACTCTGATCGTTGGTATTTAGAGGGTACAGTGTAACTCTGATCGTTGGTCTTTAGAGGGTACAGTGTAACTCTGATCGTTGGTCTTTAGAGGGTACAGTGTAACTCTGATCGTTGGTCTTTAGAGGGTACAGTGTAACTCTGATCGTTGGTCTTTAGAGGGTACAGTGTAACTCTAATCGTTGGTCTATAGAGAGTACGGTGTAACTCTGATTGTTGGTCTTTACAGAGTACAGTGTAACTCTAATCGTTGGTCTTTACAAAGTACAGTGTAACTCTAATCGTTGGTCTTTAGAGAGT
>NW_013696593.1:0-692 GCF_000517525.1 Limulus polyphemus | reverse complement strand
AAAACAAACTTAACCTAGTATTTATAGTTCAAACTATTTTTCATTGTGGACTTATTTATTTCAAAAATATTTTGTGTCGTGAAACTGTTCATATGACTGAACCTATTTCAATCAAGTTAAACTAAATCTGCCTTATTTACACGAAAATGAGCTAATTAGGCCTGAAAGATATCCTTTACCTGATATTTGAGAAAGTTCCTCTCGGAAGTTTTAACAGCTTCTCTAAGAACTTGACCAAATGTGAGCCTTCTTCCATTGTTAAGATGCTGTAAAAGTACAAAACGATAAAGAAGCCACCTTTGAAGATGTAATTTATTTATCTGTATAAAATGTTTTACAAATAATATGTACTAAAACAAAAGTATTGCTCGTAAAACAAAAATTTCAAAACTTTATCTGCCTTTTCCAAAAACAAAAGTTCTCCTTGTTAAAAAAAAAAGTTTCAAAACTGTATCTGCCTTCCCAAAAACAAAAGTTCTGCTTGTTAAAACAAATGTTTCAAAATTTTATCTGCCTTTTCCAAAAACAAAAGTTCTCCTCGTTAAAACAAAAGTTTCAGAACTTTATCTGCCTTTTCCAAAAACAAAAGTTCTCCTCGCTAAAGCGAAAGTTTCAAAATTTTATCTGCCTTTTCCAAAAACAAAAGTTCTCCTCGTTAAAACAAAAGTTTCAAAACTTTTATCTGCCTTTTC
>NW_013696592.1:0-692 GCF_000517525.1 Limulus polyphemus | reverse complement strand
GGGGGGGGGGCGAAGTATAAGTACCTTATTGTTTAACAAAATGTGTAAGCCACTTACTAAAGGTTAAGTACCCTAGTGTTTAATAATGTGTAACCAACTTACTAGAGGTTAAGTATCCTATTGTTTAACAAAATGTGTAAGCCACCTACTAGAGGTTAAGTACCTTATTGTTTAACAATGTGTAACCAACTTACTAGAGGTTAAGTACCCTATTGTTTAACAATGTGTAACCAACTTACTAGAGGTTAAGTACCCTATTGTTTAACAAAATGTGTAAGCCACCTACTAGAGGTTAGGTACTTTATTGTTTAACAATGTGTTACCAACTTACTAGAGGTTAAGTACCTTATTGTTTAACAGTGTTACCAACTTACTAGAGGTTAAGTACCCTATTGTTTAACAATGTGTTACCAACTTACTAGAGGTTAAGTACCTTATTGTTTAACAATGTGTTACCAACTTACTAGAGGTTAAGTACCTTATTGTTTAACAATGTGTTACTAACTTACTAGAGATGTAAGTACCTTATTGTTTAACAAAATGTGTAAGCCACCTACTAGAGGTTAAGTACCTTATTGTTTAACAATGTGTTACCAACTTACTAGAGGTTAAGTACCTTATTGTTTAACAATGTGTTACCAACTTACTAGGGATGTAAGTACCTTATTGTTTAACGAAATGTGTAAGCCACC
>NW_013696591.1:0-692 GCF_000517525.1 Limulus polyphemus | reverse complement strand
CAAATCAGTTAAATGCGAAAAAGTTAGGTGTCTATTTACTTGTGACCACTCAGTGTGGAGTACTTGACTCGCAATCTGATGTTCGTGGGTTCGAATCCTTGTCCCACCAAACACGCTCAACCTTTTAGCCAGAGCGGTGTTATAATGTGATGGTCAATTCCACTATTCTTTGTTAAAAGATTAGCCCAATAGTTGTTGGTGGGTGGTGATGACTAGCTGCCCTCCCCCTAGTCTTTTACTGCTAAATTAGGGACGGCTAGTGCAGTGTAGTTTGCGCAAAATTCAGCACAAACCAAACCAAGTATTGAACGGGTTTAGGACAAATAAATAATCAGTTGTTGAGTACCACAGTCTAAAACCTATTTGGCAATTATTTCTTCATTACATCAATTAAAATTTCTATTTTAAATACATGTACAAGTGTTTTTAACATCAAACATGATGAAACAAGACAAATCTTTTAATCTATTTGTAAGCTTTTTTTTATTTGTATCCATATTAAACAAAGTCTCAAAAGAAAAGGTGCGCCTATTTAATCAAATAAAAATTTCAATTCAAAGGTGTGCAGGTTTGAAACATAGGAACTATTTGTACATGTTGCATGAGTGTTTGTTTTGGATATTCGCGCTGTCTGTGCTAGCCATTCCGACTTGTTAACAGATAAGTTAGACGATAAATATTTGGCTAACCAG
>NW_013696590.1:0-692 GCF_000517525.1 Limulus polyphemus | reverse complement strand
TGTAGCTTTGTGCTTAATTACAAACAAACAGACAAATATCAGCCCCACCAGTGGCACAGCGGTATATCTGAGAACTTACAACCCTAGAATTCGGTTTTCGATACCCGTGGGGGGGGGGGCAAACAGACATACAAATATCCAGATTTTTTATGAAATTGTTGAAATATATCTTTGAATCAAGAAAACGTAATATTTATGGAATAAATAATAAAATAATAGCTTTTAATAATATGAATTACTAAGAAGAGAGTAGACGAAGTAAGTTAAGTGTTTCTAGAAAAAAAATATTAACATTCCATTTTATTATTAAAACTAAAATCCAATAAAATTATCGCTACTTATAGTGAAGGAAGATAATTAAAACTGAAATAGACCTGCGTTACCTAAGTATAGCTTGTTTCTCCTTCCAAGCAGACTCCACTAGAGTTCCGTGAAATTCTGAATTCTTCATAGTTGAATAAAAACCCTTTCTACAGTGGCACTTGTAAGCTCCACTGACCCATCCTTGGTTTGGAGAAAACAGACACTGGAGATAAAAAAAAATCACATTATCAAAACCATAGACAGTAGAAATGTTGTATATATTATCAATAAATGTCTGTAAAACTTGTGGAATTAAATTAAAGATTGCAAAAATGTAACTTTCAATTTATTGATTTTACATTAGATATAGGTATTATTAGTATTTAGTT
>NW_013696589.1:0-692 GCF_000517525.1 Limulus polyphemus | reverse complement strand
GAAAACGTGGCCTCGCTGACGCAACAATATTAAATATATTGCATTAAGAAAATCTGTGCAAACCAGAATGAACGTAATTCTCTAATGATTTTTGTAGAGTTAGGCCTATAACATGTCGGCCAGTGTGTTCCCCCAAAATCATATCCTACTTAGGACCACCATGTGACAAATTCTGTCTCTGTTATTCTTAATTTTAAAGACAACATGAAGAAAACCACCTACTTGGCAAATCATTCCAAACTGAATGAAAGAAAGAGTATATGGTTAACTAGAATTGTTGTACGCCTAAGTTATTATTTTAGAACGCTTGAACGTTTAGTCTTATTTACGTTACGATCACTAGGATCGACCTTAGCAACAAGTATGTATGGCAACAGCAGAGCTAGGCCTATAGCAAAGCGATTTGAAGTCTATACTACAACTAAACTGAAGAATCTTCGAGAAAAAAAAACGGAAGGAATATCTTCCTGTACTAAAAAATATGCAAAATTTCTAACATCAGTACTTGGAGGTTAGGACTAGAATTAGGATTTTTGACAGCTAGACAATGGAGTGCAGATTTTCAAGATAGTCACTCCTGGCTTGCTTTGCCACATTGTCTAAAAACAGGTATATATAGTTTAACAAGTTTGGAAAACCTTTCTGTAAACAAAGTAAGCAAATTGTCTTTTCCCTGTACGAAAACACCAAAT
>NW_013696588.1:0-692 GCF_000517525.1 Limulus polyphemus | reverse complement strand
ACACTGGAGGGCACTTAATATAACAACAGCCATCAACATCACATCATTTGGTTAGCAACCCTGGAGGGAACTTTATATAACAACAACCATCAACATCACATCATTTGGTTAACAACACTGGAGAGAACTTTATATAACAACAACCATCAACATCACATGATTTGGTTAACAACACTGGAGGGAACTTTGTATAACAACAACCATCAACATCACATGATTTGGTTAGCAACCCTAGAGGGAACTTTATATAACAACAACCATCAACATCACATCATTTGTTAAGCAACCCTGGAGGGCACTTTATATAACAACAACCATCAACATCACACGATTTGGTTAACAACACTGGAGGGAACTTTGTATAACAACAACCATCAACATCACATGATTTGGTTAAGCAACCCTAGAGGGAACTTTATATAACAACAACCATCAACATCACACGATTTGGTTAACAACACTGGAGGGCACTTTATATAACAACAACCATCAACATCACATGATTTAGTTAACAACACTGGAGGGCATTTTATATAACAACAACCATCAACATCACATGATTTGGTTGGCAACGATGGAGAAGAGAAACTATACGATAACAACCATCAACATCATATGATTTGGTTAGCTACCCTGGAGGGAACTTTATATAACAACAGCCATCAACATCACATGATTTGGTTAACAACACT
>NW_013696587.1:0-693 GCF_000517525.1 Limulus polyphemus | reverse complement strand
GTGTGTGTGTGATATCTGTAAACTGTAGTGTGTTTTATAATAGCAATAAATAAATAAATAAATACAAAACAAAAAATCGTCAATTTTATATACCAGATTTTAAAGTGTTATATCTTAGCTGTTACAAGAACCTTAGTAATATGTAACTAAATATTATTAAGTTCAATAGCTCAGTTCAGAAACTGTTTTAATACATGTTCCAAATCCGCGATTCTCGACCTGTTGTCCGCAGCGCCCCCTAGGGGCTCTGAGAGGGTAAATATCGAGTTTCCATATTATAGTTAAGAAAGTAAAACTATGCTCGAATACATTAAACAACTTGTGTTAGTTCCACTTTTATATATATCGTATGATCAGCTTGTGTTTCACGGGGTAATAGAGTAAGATTGAGGATCGTTTACACATACTACAAAGAAAGGTGATTATTAATAATACACTAATACCCTTATCTCAACGCTGTCCATAGAATATCGACCCTAATACTTCCATAGAATATCAACGCTAATATGTCCGTAGAATATCAACGCTAGTACGTTTATAGAATATCGACCCTAACACTTCCATAGAATATCAACGCTAATATGTCCATAGAATATCAACGCTAATATGTCCATAGAATATCGACCCTAATACTTCCATAGAATATCAACGCTAATATGTCCATAGAATATCAACGCTAATACGTCTACAGCA
>NW_013696586.1:0-693 GCF_000517525.1 Limulus polyphemus | reverse complement strand
ATTCACTCTCTGCGAGTGCAAAACACACACTAGCTCGAAACACAATCGTAAATTACCCGAAACTCACCGTAACTATTGTTCGCTTTATCATTCCCTGGCTTTTCTCTGCCAGGCTATTATACTAACAAAGAGGCGTCTCCAACATTCGTGGAGTTCCCCGATTATTCGAGAAATTCGCCACACATGCTCCCAGAGTCACGTGACTTCCGCTGTCGTAACAATATATTTGGTGTATCTGAATTTTCAGAAAGGTGCCACATAAAAGACCTAAAGACATATTTTCACTAGGTGTGGGGATAAGTTAGTTAATTGGATGGAAGAGTGGCTGAATGAAAGAATGTAAGGGTTGTTATAAATGGAGTTCAGTCAAACTGGGTTAATGTTACAAGTGCGATATCTCAGAGCTCAGTCATAGGATATTTGCTGTTTGTAACTTACATCAATGAAACTGTTGAAGGAATTGTCAATAAATTACTTAAATTTGCTAATTATATTAAGGTATTTGGTGTCGCTGGCTGTGAGGAGGGTACTGCTGCTTTACAAAAGGATTTAGTTAATTTAGTGAGTTGGGTGAATAAATGGCAGATGAGTTTTAACTATAATAAATGCAGGAAAATGCGCGTGGGTTATCATAATTTGAACTATAAGTATAATCTGGAATAAAGAATAACCTTAACAGTGTTATGAAAGAAA
>NW_013696585.1:0-693 GCF_000517525.1 Limulus polyphemus | reverse complement strand
TCAGGTTTTAATTACTTTCTAAGTATTGAATTACTTATTAATGAACTAGACTCATAGAAGTGTGGCTCATCCTGGATGTGACATCATGCAGCAGTATTGTAATAGATTAATTAGATGGAAACAAAGTCGGGTCCATGATATTTGGGGCACACTTGATCCAGCTGTTATAACTCTTCAGCTTTCCCATTTCTCTGTCATCCTTACACACATTATATCACTGACATCTTAGTCTATTCTGTTTTGTTGGTCATACAGTTTGTTTTTCACAACCCCATACAGGATGGTATTTACAAGGGTGCCTGGTTTTATCATCACATCACCAAACCACTGTAGTTTACTTTTTATCACAGTATCTATTAACAAATCATAGGTTCTGATTTTCTGTATATTTTACTTTTGAATTGACTGGTTACTTCTATACATGTTATAGTGAACGTCTTCTGATGTATCTTATTTTTAAGACTTCCACTTGGTTGTCTAATATTTCTATAAGGGTCTGTGTCTCACTTCCAGATAGTACTGTTAAGGTAACTATAGCAAGAACATGAAGTATTGAGTTTAATATGATGTACAGATTTTATTGAGTTTTTGTTCCAACGTATTAAAAACCAGTGTCAACACTAGGAATCTTATATCCTTTAGTGTTACATGACCAGTGTCAACATTAGGAATCTAATATCCTCTAATGTTTCG
>NW_013696584.1:0-693 GCF_000517525.1 Limulus polyphemus | reverse complement strand
GAGTGCTCTTCACTAGTCAATCAATTGGCGATGAGTGAGTGAGTGCTCTTCACTAGTTGTTGTTTTGCCGAATATCCGAAAACAAACCGTTTTTATTAAATGACAAAACAGTGTCGTATGTTAATATTTAATGAAGAATCTACTTAACTGAATAATTAATTTAAAATACAATAACAACAACTTTTACAGCAGGCAAGTTCTTATAAATTTCGACCCATAGTGTCGAGTCATCAGGTAATAATTACGTTGACATTTGCACTCGAAAGAACGTTACAGAGAAGTGAGGACAGGTCTGTAGATGGCGTTAAATTCGCTTTTCTAGTTGAAGTTGTTTTCATCTTTATGATTTGTATTTTTGTGTTAATTTGACACTTGTTTTGTTGTTGTTGTTGATGATGTGTCGATTATATTTTAATAACTTCTCCTGGATAATTGTTTTTTATTAATGAGAATTTCAGAAATTCTTTGTATTTCATCGTCTAATTGTTTGCAGAGGATATATTAAATGCTATTTGCATCATACATTTCACGGTTCTTAGTTTCTGTAGTATGGAGTGGGCGGATTACCAGTTAAGGTAATTTTCTGAGTTTATTGCTTTTCCATACATTTTAGTCTCAAATCCTGATTGTTTACTTATGATGCAGACGTTTAAAAAGGTTGTGCAGAAATATTCTTTGTAATTAATTGTAAAA
>NW_013696583.1:0-693 GCF_000517525.1 Limulus polyphemus | reverse complement strand
ATATATATATATATATATATATATATATATATATAATTTTACATTTTCACTAACACCCCCCATATAAAAACGTAAAAAAAATCGGCCACCATAGAGAATAAACTGACGGCTACCTGTCCACTCTTCAAAAGTGGTACTACTATAAACTGACGGCTACCTGTCCACTCTTCAAAAGTGGTAATATTATAAACTGACAGCTACCTGTCCACTCTTTAAAAGTGGTACTACTATAAACTGACGGCTACCTGTTCACTCTTTAAAAGTGATAATACTATAAACTGACGGCTACCTGTTCACTCTTCAAAAGTGATAATACTATAAACTGACAGCTACCTGTTCACTCTCCAAAAGTGGTACTACTATAAACTGACGGCTACCTGTCCACTCTTCAAAAGTGATAATACTATAAACTGACGGCTACCTGTTCACTCTTTAAAAGTGGTAATACTATAAACTGACAACTACCTGTTCACTCTTCAAAAGTGGTACTACTATAAACTGACAGCTACCTGTTCACTCTTTAAAAGTGGTACTACTATAAACTGACGGCTACCTGTTCACTCTTTAAAAGTGATAATACTATAAACTGATGGCTACCTGTTCACTCTTCAAAAGTGGTACTACTATCAACTGACAGCTACCTGTTCACTCTTTAAAAGTGGTACTACTATAAACTAACAGCTACCTGTTCAC
>NW_013696582.1:0-693 GCF_000517525.1 Limulus polyphemus | reverse complement strand
TAAAGATGGTAATTCAGCCTCCAAGTCGTAAGTATAGATATAAAAGGTCATACTCTTGTGCTTCCAAAGCTGGAGTACAGATATAACAGGTCATGTTCCTGTACTGTCAAAGCTTGGAGTATAGTTATAACAGATCATGCTCTTCTGCTGCCCCCAGTAACACAGAGTTATATCTGCGGATTTACAATGCTAGAAACTGGGTTTCGATACCCATGGTGAACAGAGCAGAGGTAGCCCATTGTGTAGCTTTGTACTTTACTTCAAACAAACAAACAAACTCTTCTGCTGCCAAAGTTTAGGGTATAGATATAACAGGTCATGCTCTTCTGCTGCCAAAGTTTGGAGTATAAGTATAACAGGTCATGCTCTTCTGCTGCCAAAGTTTGGAGTATAGATATAACAGGTCATGCTCTTCTGCTGCCAAAGTTTGGAGTATAGATATAACAGGTCATGCTCTTCTGCTGCCAAAGTTTAGAGTATAGATATAACAGGTCATGCTTTTCTGCTGCCAAAGTTTGGAGTATAGATATAACAGGTCATGCTCTTCTGCTGCCAAAGTTTGGAGTATAGATATAACAGGTCATGCTCTTCTGCTGCCAAAGTTTGAAGTATAAGTATAACAGGTCATGCTCTTCTGCTGCCAAAGTTTAAAGTATAGGTATAACAGATCATTCTTATGTGCTGCTATATACC
>NW_013696581.1:0-693 GCF_000517525.1 Limulus polyphemus | reverse complement strand
TGCACTATTAGGCCTTCATAATAACAGAGTTGAAGTTACCTATTATTAAAAAAATTCGATTAATAACAGTGTAAAGCCGTGAAATAAGAATATATTCACACACTACCAGAGTGTATGTGTGACGTTTTAACTACTAAAAGTTATATTATAATGTCATAGCTGAATGGTACACAAACTAACAAATGGTTCAGTAAAAAAACAACTAAATGAGTTTAGCCCTGTAATGAACCATCTTTAACATAATATTTAGCATGTACTGCGAAAAATACTGTTCAGTGTGAAAATTGTTGTTATAACCTTGGTAATAGTGGGGTCATTAGCTGTCATCATAGCACAAACGTGTAATTTTTTTTTATGCAAAGCCACATTGGGCCATCTGTTGTGTTCACCGAGGGGAATCGAACCCCAGATTTTAGCGTTCTAAGTCCGTGGACTTACCGCTGTGCTGCCGAGGAACAAAATTTGTTGTTAACTAAGTAAAGGGGATTTTTTTTTACAGTTCAATATGAGTCTGTGCTACTTATTTTAATTTCAAAAGCTATTGGCAAATAATTAGATATTGCTTAAAATTCCAATGTGCTAAAAAAAGACTAATCTTTAAAAGTCCGTAACAGGCTTCGTTATCCTGCAAAAAGTTAGTCTCAGAAAGTGAAACACTCAAAAGTTTTTTTTTACTTTATGGGGCTAGCATGG
>NW_013696580.1:0-693 GCF_000517525.1 Limulus polyphemus | reverse complement strand
TACACATAGCACTATCCATATGCGCTTAGCCGTCCCTAATTCTGAACTGAAAGAATAGAGAGAAGTCACCTCACAACTCACTTCCAGCCAATGGGCTACTCTTGTTTGATATTAGTGGGATATGACCCAAAGTGAAGAGTGGCTTTAGCTACAACACAACGCGAACCTTGAAACTTCACTTTCATAGTCCGACTACACTAACCATTAAGCCACGCCCGGTGCAGCTTAGCAGAAACACTGTCATCACGAATTTAAATTAAACCATTTGCCTGTTAGCCTTAGTCGCAACACTGTTGTAAAATATTATCATAAAATAGTTAACAATAACAAACTGACCTTTACAATTGGCCTGGTAAGGCTTGGTGGTTAGTACACTCGAATCGCAAAAGGTGCTTCGCGGGTTCGTATCCCATCGCCGAACATGTTGGCCTTTTCAGCCTTGAGGCGTTATAACTTGACCCTTAATCTAACTATTCGTTAAAGAGAAGTACAAAAGGTGGCGTTGGCTAACTGCCTTCCCTCTAGTTTATCAGTTCAAAATTAGGGACGTTGGCTAACTGCCTTCTTTCTAGTTTATCAGTTCAAAATTAGGGACGTTGGTTAACTGCCTTCCTCTAGTTTATCAGTTCAAAATTAAGGACGTTGGTTAACTGCCTTCCCTCTAGTTTATCAGTTCAAAATTAGGGACGTTAG
>NW_013696579.1:0-693 GCF_000517525.1 Limulus polyphemus | reverse complement strand
TCTGGGTTTATTTAAACAAGGCAAATGAAGAATTTTACTAGGATCCTCGCAAAAATCAACTCGAAATTACGTAGGTCTCAATAGTATCTTGGTAAACATTTACAGAATCTAGTAAACTTTCTGTGATTGTCCCATTAGTGTCTTGGTAAAAATTTACAGGATCTAGTAAACTTCCTGTGATTATCTCAATAGTATATTGGTAAACATTTACAGAATTTAGTGAATTTCCTGTGAGTGTCTTGGTATAAATTTACAAGATCTAGTAAACTTCCTGTGATTGTCCCATTAGTGTCTTGGTAAAATTTACAGGATCTAGTAAACTTCCTGTGATTATCTCAATATTATATTGGTAAACATTTACAGAATTTAGTGAATTTCCTGTGAGTGTCCCAATAGTGTCTTGGTAAAAATGTACAAGATCTAGTAAACTTCCTCTGATTGTCCCATTAGTGTCTTGGTAAAATTTATAGGATCTAGTAAACTTCTTGTGATTATCTCATTAGTGTCTTGGTAAACATTTACAGAATCTAGTGAACTTCCTGTGAGTGTCCCAATAGTATCTTGGTAAACATTTACAGAATCTAGTAAACTTCCTGTGATTATCTCAATAGTGTCTTGGTAAAAATTTACAGGATCTAGTAAACTTCTTGTGATTATCTCATTAGTGTCTTGGTAAACATTTACAGAATCTAG
>NW_013696578.1:0-693 GCF_000517525.1 Limulus polyphemus | reverse complement strand
TTGCAGACAACTTTTGGTTCTGTCCTTTGTTAAAGTATTTTAACAGGACGATTGATACTGGGCAGGATCTGGGAATCCCCGCTGGTCATTTTTGATTTTGTCCTATGTTAGAAGGATTTGAATTGGACGATAATAAAAAGGTGAGGTCTTGGAATTCCTGCTGGTCACTTCTGGTTCCGTCGTATGTTGAAAGTACTTTAACAGGATGATGGACATTGTGATGATCCAGTGTTTGTCTCGATACCTCTCTCCTGCAGGTATGGTTGGACCGATCTGGTTCTACAACGTTGTCTCATGGGAGACTTCATTTACCAAAACAGTTTGGGCATGGCCAATTTCATCAACAGCTCCAGATAGATAAGGATTGGTGGCAAAAATAATGGTGAAGCCATACGATACAATAACATCACGATCTTGATTTGACTTCTGGATTATCATGATGACATAATTTCCTGAACTGACTTATCCACAATAACATCATGATCTTGATTTGACTTCTGGATTCTTATGATGACATAATTTCCTGAACTGACTTATCCACAATAACATCATGATCTTGATTTGACTTCTGAATTATCATGATGACATAATTTCCTGAACTGACTTATCCACAATAACATCATGATCTTGATTTGACTTCTGAATTATCATGATGACATAATTTCCTGAACGGACTTATCCACAATAACATCA
>NW_013696577.1:0-693 GCF_000517525.1 Limulus polyphemus | reverse complement strand
AACCACCGTCTTGTTTAGAGATGGGTTCTATGGTTAATCACCGTCTTGTTTATAGATGGATTCTAGGGTTAACCACCGTCTTGTTTTGAGATGGATTCTAGGGTTAATCACCGTCTTGTTTATATATGGATTCTAGGGTTAATCACCGTCTTGTTTTGAGATGGATTCTAGGGTTAATCACCGTCTTGTTTATAGATGGACAGAAGTTCCTTTCGAATACAACTTTTTTCATACAAATGGTGGTGTTTATTAGTAGTGGTGTTTATTAGTAGACAAAGATGATAAATTCATAATGTTGTTTAATATTTTTGCTTTTTGTTGTTGTGAAATATGCATGGTCTTTCACCTGCTTTAATACAGTATACATGAGCTCCAATATGGTTAAAATGGTTGAAGGTATTACCTGAGCTCCAATATGGTTAAATTGGTTGAAGGTATTATGTGAGCTCCAATATGGTTGAAATGGTTGAAGGTATTATGTGAGCTCCAATATGGTTGAAATGGTTAGAGGTATTACATAAGCTCCAATATGGTTGAAATGGTTGAAGGTATTATGTGAGCTCCAATATGGTTGAAATGGTTGAAGGTATTATATGAGCTCCAATATGGTTGAAATGGTTGAAGGTATTACATAAGCTCCAATATGGTTGAAATTGTTGAAGGTATTACATGAGCTCCAATATGATTGAAATA
>NW_013696576.1:0-693 GCF_000517525.1 Limulus polyphemus | reverse complement strand
AGAAGCTGTAAAGTGAAATGCTGAGTGCTAATTAAATAAAGACAACTATTTGGTGTTGTAAGGTCATTTATTTCTAATGTTACAATGTCTTCTATATACTGATATGCACTACACAAATTAAACAATGACTTACTGTTGTGTACAGCAGTAGTATATGACAAACTTGCAATTTAAATGTGTGTGTAAAAAACAACATACAATTATGATTTCAATTTGAGTAACAATATACAAGCATGGTTCCAATGTAACAAACAATATACAGGTGTTGTTTCAACATAGCAAACAATATACACGTGTTGTTTCAACAACGTAATAAACAACATACAGGTGTGGTTTCAACATAAACAATTTACAGGTGCAGTTTCAATGTAACAAACAATATAGAGGTGAGGTTTCAGTGGAAAAATAATATACAGGTGTGGTTTCAACATAAAAAACAATATACAGGTAAACTAAGGGTGTAAAAATATATAGATATGATTTCAATATAAGAAACAATACACAAGCATGACTTCAATGTGAGTAAGATACAATATACAGGTATGATATCAACATACTTAAGAAAAAATATAAAGTTTTTCATTTCAATGTGCTTAAGGAACAATATACAGGTATGATTTCAAAGTTTTAAGAAACAGTCACCAAGTTTCACAATTAATTTCAAATTTTGTATTGGACATCTGTAGGTTCTTC
>NW_013696575.1:0-693 GCF_000517525.1 Limulus polyphemus | reverse complement strand
ATTAAGATTTCTTATCTTCTGAGAAAACATTGGTAAGAGGTGATTTATTGAAGTTTATAAGATTATCCGAAGGATCGATAGTATAATGGCCCGTTTCTTTTTGTTATATCCTAAATAAAGCTGGGTGATTCATATCTGTTACTTAAGTTAATTGAAGTTATTGTTTTTTCATTATTTCAAAAATATGTCAATATAAATTCTAATTATATCAATTACTAGTAAAATAATAAAGTAATCAAAATTACAATGTATGTGATTGCCACAAAAATAATCAATTCAAAATTAGGGTTTCAGTTATTCCAAGTATTTGAAATATTGCCATCTACTGAGAGTATCTTCCCCCTGTTGCTACACACCAAGAGTATCTACCACTGTTGCTACCTACTGATAGTATCAACCACTGTCGCTCCACAATGAGTATCTACCCCTGTCACTACACACTAAGAGTATCTACCCCTGTCACTACACACTAAGAGTATCTACCCCTATCGCTACACACTAAGAGTATCTACCCCTATCGCTACACACTAAGAGTATCTACCCCTATCGCTACACACTAAGAGTATCTTCCCCTATCGCTACACACTAAGAGTAGCTTCCCCTATCGCTACACAGTAAGAGTATCTACCCCTATCGCTACACAGTAAGAGTATCTACCCATATCGCTACACAGTAAGAGTATCTACCCCTATC
>NW_013696574.1:0-693 GCF_000517525.1 Limulus polyphemus | reverse complement strand
TCAGAAGAAAGTCGAACTAATTTGAAACTACTGACCAGAGGAAGAGGCAAACTGTCACTTACTTAAGCTACTCTTAACCGAATAAAAGAACGAGAATTTCGTAACAGGAATCTAGTGTTTAAAGGAAATAAACTTTCCTCAACTGGGAGGTTCAAGGATATTGTTATCCCCTTACAGAACTTTTGTTTTTTTACATTCGTGGGATATTTAAATTTTATCTGGAGAAATTGGGAGTGGGGTATGGAGAAATGAGAAAAGCAGAGGCATGTCCGGAGGGTTCCAGGGCAGAGAGAAGAACCAAGGTTAATCGAATAACTGGACTGATTGTCACTTTTATGACACAATCTCTCAGCCAGAAGTGCGGAACATTTTAAGTGGTATGTCGCAGGCTCGAGCCTTTGATCTTCTGCCAATCATTGGACCACGCTATCCTCCTCCCTCCCATATACCTATGTCATCATTGTTATTTGGGATCAGTCGCTCTTTGTCTCCTTTCTTATCATCGTGAACTCCAAAGTTTTAAAAGACACCACAACTTTCCACTGTTAACTGGGTGTTCTTATAATTACTTTGGACCAGTAGTTTCTGATACTTTGACATTATTATTATTGTTTCAGCTATTATTATTATTATTATTATTGTTTCAACTATTATTATTATTATTGTTCCAACTATTATTATTATTATTGTTTT
>NW_013696573.1:0-693 GCF_000517525.1 Limulus polyphemus | reverse complement strand
ACATGATGTTCATATTCTTGGTGACCTTAGTAGTTCGTGCTCAGACATGATGTTCATATTCTTGGTGACCTTTGTAGTTCGTGCTCAGACATGATGTTCATATTCTTGGTGACCTTTGTAGTTCGTGCTCAGACATGATGTTCATGTTTTGCTTTTCCAGCCATTTACAACGGAAAAACTGAACCTGTTGGTTTGTTGCAACTCAATTAGAAATCGTAATAAGAATTACAACACGAAAAATGAGCACGTGATAATTCAGTTTTAATAAGATTAAGTATGGAGTCTAGAGTAATCAGTTTGTTGCCCCGTCACCAGGGGGTTAGCTACATAATAATAACCGCAATACGATGGAAAAGTATCTTGATTGAAATTGTTTTAAGGGTACTTTTATTAATCACACAATAATTATTTGATTTTTATTAAACACACTTCTAGAAGCTATTGATGCGAGATAGAACCTTGGGCCTTTCCTTTGGTGGGGCTAGAAAATTGTGTGAAGGAAACAGACCAGACGACGTTACTTCCAAGACTCGTGTGTGGATGAAACAGACCAGACGACGTTACTTCCAAGACTGGTGTGTGAATGAAACAAACCAGACGACGTTACTTCCAAGACTGGTGTGTGAATGAAACAGACCAGACGACGTTACTTCCTAGACTGGTGTGTGAATGAAACAGACCAGACGACGTTAC
>NW_013696572.1:0-693 GCF_000517525.1 Limulus polyphemus | reverse complement strand
CACACTAACAGGAAGGGACTCTACCACAGGACCACACTAACAGGAAGGGACTCTACCACAGGACCACACTAACAGGAAGTGACTCTACCACAGGACCACCATAACAGGAAGGGACAAGACCACAATAACAGGAAGGGACAGGACCACACCAAATGACACTACACGGCTAACAACTTCGGATTATCATTACTATATTCATTCGTTGTGATTTGTAATTTCAGGTGAAGTTACAAACCCCCTCAGATTTTTGCTATTTATCATTACTCCTGGTTTAAACATTCCATCAAGTATCCTGGTTGTTTTGACCTAGAACACACGACTAAATAAGATAAACAGTTTTGGCAGCTGTCACTTCTTCGATAACCTAAAAGCTGGACATTTTGACAGCCTAAATATTTTTATACACCTCCTTGGTGGATTGGATCTAATTATAGAAAGTTAGTCCGAGGACGATTCTTGCTAGGTTACGTTTTAATTGAAATGTTGGGTAATTAACTTGTTGACACTAATTACATAATCCAAATAGAAAGATGCTTCTCAATGAAGTCATTGGTTTTTAGATAATCTTATTTCACAAAAACGCTTCTGAAAATAACAGCTGTTTGTTGATGTAGATATAGAAAACTTAATAACAGCTGTTTGTTGGTGTAGATATAGAAAACTTAATAACAGCTGTTGTTGGTGTAGATATAG
>NW_013696571.1:0-693 GCF_000517525.1 Limulus polyphemus | reverse complement strand
CCACCATTACTTACTCTTACTTATTAACAAAAATATTTCATAACAGCAGGTTAGTTAATGAACAGCCATGACAGTGCTTGCTACTAAACCACAGAATTACCAGTCAGGTCTATATGGACCACTACTGACTTCTTAAACCCAATGTTCTAAATCATTTATTCATCAAATTGCTTCTGGGTCACAACATTGTTGGCTGCAGGGTCTCTAATAACAAACAAGTAACATAAAACAAACTTAAAAAACATCAACAACACTACAGTTAATTCTGCTAATAACTGCTGAGGTTCCCTACTTATTTTAGATAAGAAATAAGTGCTTTCACATTTATTTATGCTGAGTGTTGTAACAAGCAAAAATGTAACAATACTCTCAAAAAAGTGGAATATGTGAAATTCACCAGTTATAAATGTTAAAAAAAAGACCCCAATTTTAGGGTTAAACATAAGAAATGAGTGATTTCACAGTTTCTTTACACTGAGTGTTGTAATAAGCAAAAATTTAACAATACTCTCAACAAGATGAATATGTGAACTTCACCAGTTATGAATGTTAGAAAAAAAAAGACCCTAATTTTAGGGTTAATAAAAAATTATGATAGCTTACTGTTTAATTAAATTACTTGTTGTTTGCTACTCAATGACTAATATATATATATATATATATATAGTCATATAATATATATATATATATATA
>NW_013696570.1:0-693 GCF_000517525.1 Limulus polyphemus | reverse complement strand
ATAGCCCTCAGCAGTTGTATACTGATACACTGGACAATAGCCCTCAGCAGTTATATACTGATACACTGGACAATAGCCGTAACATCCTGATTTGGGTTAAACTGAGATGTAACTGATGCTATGGTGAATATTGTTATACAGACCACACCGTAACATCGTGATTTAGGTTAAACTGAGATGTAACTGATACTGTGATGAATATTGTTATACAGACCACACCGTAACATCGTGATTTAGGTTAAACTGAGGTGTAATTGATGCTGTGATGAATATTATTATACAGACCACACCGTAACATCCTAATTTAGGTGTAACTGATGCTGTGATGAATATTATTATACAGACCACACCGTAACATCGTGATTTAGGTTAAACTAAGATGTAACTGATGCTATGATGAATATTGTTATACAGACCACACCGTAACATCCTGATTTAGGTTAAACTGAGATGTAACTGATGCTGTGGTGAATATTGTTATACAGACCACACCGTAACATCCTGGTTTAGGTTAAACTGATGCTGTGATGAATATTGTTATACAGACCACACCGTAACATCCTGATTTAGGTTAAACTAAGATGTAATTGATGCTGTGATGAATATTGTTATACAGACCACACCGTAACATCCTGATTTAGGTTAAACTGAATTCATCACAGCAATTGTTATACAGACCACACCGTAACATCC
>NW_013696569.1:0-693 GCF_000517525.1 Limulus polyphemus | reverse complement strand
CTAAGAAAGGTCGTCATAAAACATGTAGTTATAGATGTACGGATGTCTAAGAAAGGTCGTCATAATACATGTAGTTATAGATGTACGGATGTCTAAAAAAGGTCGTCATAAAACATGTAGTAATAGATGTATGGATGTCTAAGAAAGGTCGTCATAATACATGTACTAATAGATGTACGAATGTCTGAGAAAGGTCGTCATAATACATGTACTAATAGATGTACGAATGTCTGAGAAAGGTCGTCATAAAACATGTAGTAATAGATGTACGGATGTCTAAGAAAGGTCGTCATAATACATGTAGTTATAGATGTACGGATGTCTAAGAAAGGTCGTCATAAAACATGTAGTAATAGATGTACGGATGTCTAAGAAAGGTCATCATAATACATGTACTAATAGATGTACGGATGTCTAAAAAAGTCGTCATAATACATGTAGTAATAGATGTACGAATGTCTGAGAAAGGTCGTCATAAAACATGTAGTAATAGATGTACGGATGTCTAAGAAAGGTCGTCATAATACATGTAGTTATAGATGTACGGATGTCTAAGAAAGGTCGTCATAATACATGTACTAATAGATGTACGGATGTCTAAGAAAGGTCGTCATAATACATGTAGTAATAGATGTACGGATGTCTAAGAAAGGTCGTCATAATACATGTACTAATAGATGTACGGATGTCTAA
>NW_013696568.1:0-693 GCF_000517525.1 Limulus polyphemus | reverse complement strand
AGAAGGAGTTTAAAGGAAACAGGATACTTCTAAATCATTATTAAAAATATCACAATTGCACACGTGTACAGCATTAGATTACTAAAACAATTTGTTAATTTAAAAAGAAGTAAATCTCGTGTGTTTGTTTTTCATAATAGATGCTTCAAATATAAAATGCAGACGGGGGGGGGGTAGATAAGACTGAAGAACTTGAACAAATACGTGTTTTGTTGAGTTTTATGCATATTAAACCAGCAAGTGACTGAATTATTAAAATCTGAATAACACAGCCAATTTTACGATATAAATAACTGTTTTCTTGATTTCTGAATAAAACATGTATAGAGCAATAAACAGACTGAGCTGTTTAAATCTGAGGAGGACTTTCATCTACTCTTACCGTTTAAATCTGAGGAGGACTTTCATCTACTCTTACTGTTTAAATCTGAGGAGGACTTTCATCTACTCTTACCGTTTAAATCTGAGGAGGACTTTTATATACTCTTACTGTTTAAATCTGAGGAGGACTTTCATCTACTCTTACCGTTTAAATCTGAGGAGGACTTTCATCTACTCTTACCGTTTAAATCTGAGGAGGACTTTTATATACTCTTACTGTTTAAATCTGAGGAGGACTTTCATCTACTCTTACCGTTTAAATCTGAGGAGGACTTTTATATACTCTTATTGTTTAAATCTGAGGAGGACTTT
>NW_013696567.1:0-693 GCF_000517525.1 Limulus polyphemus | reverse complement strand
AAATAAAGTATCTGTACAGCTAGTAACATAGATAAAGTATCTGTACAGCTAATAACATAGATAAAGTATCTGTACAGCTAGTAACATAGATAAAGTATCTGTACAGCTAGTAACATAGATAAAGTATCTGTACAGCTAGTAACATAGATAAAGTGTTTAATTCACTAAAATACAAAACCGGTGTTTTATCACTTTGTTTATGGTTCATTATTGTCTGAGTTGAGTGACGTCAGTGGAAACATTACGATGTTATCGTTCTACCCCAGGATTACAGCATGGATATATATTTGAGACAGATGTGGAAGGACGGGCGTTTGAAGTTGTCTCCTTACGGTATAAGCGAACCAGTCACTTTGAATGATGAAACTTTGACCGCAAGGATTTGGAAGCCGGACATTTTCTTCCAGAACGTGAAAGAAGCAAGCTTTCATTCAGTCACTGTACCAAATATATTGTTAAGAATCTCACCTGATGGAACTATCCTGTACAGTATGAGGTTAGATTAACACTTGCTGATGGAACTATCCTGTACAGTATGAGGTTAGATTAACACTTGCTGATGGAACTATCCTGTACAGTATGAGGTTAGATTAACACTTGCTGATGGAACTATCCTGTACAGTATGAGGTTAGATTAACACTTCTTAATGGAACTATCCTGTACAGTATGAGGTTAGATTAACACTTCTTAAT
>NW_013696566.1:0-693 GCF_000517525.1 Limulus polyphemus | reverse complement strand
TCATTAATGTTGCATGATAACCCAGTGATTCACCAGCCATTATCTCAACTCTTGTAATGTTGCATGATAACTCAGTAATTTACCAACCATTGTCTCAACTCTTGTAATATTGCATGATAACTCGGTGATTCACCAACCATTGTCTCAACTTTTGTAATGTTGCATGATAACCCAGTGATTTACCAACCATTGTCTCAACTCTTGTAATGTTGCATGATATCCCAGTGATTCACCAACCATTGTTTCAACTACTGTAATGTTGCATGATATCCCAGTGATTCACCAACCATTGTCTGAACTCTTGTAATTTTATTTGAAATACTATATGAAGAATTGGGAGATTTGAGCAGTAGGGAAATGTACTGTTTATTGTGTCATACATCTTTTCTCAAATGATCAATACATATGCATTAAGATAACTAGCTTTTCTGAAATTCATTCTGAAGAACATTCTTGGAACCTTACATAAAATAGTATATATGTTTTAAGAGTGTCTCTGTTGGCTTTATCTTCTCATATATTGCCAGGTTTACTCTGTATAAAATATTGATGATCTACAAAATCTGAGTTCCGATAGTTCTGTTTTATGTTAGATGGGTTTGGTGGTAAAATCTTGTTAGTGAGAGCTCAACTATGACAGGAACATTCCAATAATTCACAGTCAGTGAAGATGTAATTGCTCTAATGTTTCTA
>NW_013696565.1:0-693 GCF_000517525.1 Limulus polyphemus | reverse complement strand
TTTAATGGGTAGTAAGTAATTAGTAGTTTAATGATGAACAAACTACTAGTTTTAATGGGTAGTAAGTAATTAGTAGTTTAATGATGAACAAACTACTAGTTTTAATGGGTAGTAAGTAATTAGTAGTTTAATGATTGATAAACTACTAGTTTTAGTGGGTAGTAAGTAATTAGTAGTTTAATGATTGACAAACTACTAGTTTTAATGGGTAATGGGTAATGCTGTAATATCATACAAATTCAGAAGTAAGTACAAACTGAAATTGTCACTCTAGTGGTGTAATATCATACAAATTGAGAAGTAAGTACAAACTGAAATTGTCACTCTAGTACAAATTGAGAAGTAAGTACAAACTGAAATTGTCACTCTAGTGGTGTAATATCATACAAATTCAGAAGTAAGTACAAACTGAAATTGTCACTCTAGTGGTGTAATATCATACAAATTCAGAAGTAAGTACAAACTGAAATTGCAGAAGTAAGTACAAACTGAAATTGTCACTCTAGTGCTGTAATATCATACAAATTCAGAAGTAAGTACAAACTGAAATTGTCACTCTAGTGCTGTAATATCATACAAATTCAGAAGTAAGTACAAACTGAAATTGTCACTCTAGTGGTGTAATATCATGCAATTTGAGAAGTAAGTACAAACTGAAATTGTCACTCTAGTGCTGTAATATCATACAAATTG
>NW_013696564.1:0-693 GCF_000517525.1 Limulus polyphemus | reverse complement strand
TTTTCTGTGGTCAAACTTCCGTTTAAACATCATATTTCTATAGCATCTTTCTGTTGTCAAACTTCCGTTTAAACATCATATTTCTATAGCATCTTTCTGTGGTCAAACTTCCGTTTAAACATCATATTTCTAAAGCATCTTCACGTGATCAAAATTCGCCTTTAAATATCTAATTCTTCAAATATCCTGACGTGATCAAAGTTACCCTTATACACTTAATAATTCAACTACCCCGACATGATCAAACATACCCTTATACACCTAATTATTCAACTATCCTGACGTGATTAAACTTACCCTTATACACCTAATTATTCAACTATCCTGACGTGATTAAACTTACCCTTATACACTTAATAATTCAACTACCCCGACATGATCAAACATACCCTTATACACCTAATTATTCAACTATCCTGACGTGATTAAACTTACCCTTATACACCTAATTATTCAACTATCCTGACATGATCAAACTTACCCTTATACACCTAATTATTCAACTACCCTGACGTGATCAAAATTACCCTTATACACCTAATTATTCAAACATCATAGAGTGATGAAACTTACCGTTTAAAGATCTAATTATTAAAATATTCTGACATCATCAAACTTACCCTTATACACTTAATTATTCTACTATCCTGACATGATCAAACTTCCATTTGTACATCCATATACTCAATTTTC
>NW_013696563.1:0-693 GCF_000517525.1 Limulus polyphemus | reverse complement strand
TCAGATATGAGGAACTCGTTTTTTTTTATAATCCTAAGTCCAACAAGGGAAAAAAATACAACAGCAGGGGATTGGATCCATTGTTTTTCTGCCTCGTATACACACATTGTTTCACAGCTCCAATTAAACATCGAAATCGCTCTTCACAACATAATTGGGCATCTACTCCTGGGGAATTAAGCGGATTGATACTTCATAATTTTGTTATTCGTATTTGTTTTGAACCTCCAACCCTTTTAACTACATTCACTCAAAATAAAAAACCAACATCCCCTTCTTCCGCTCCCCCAAAAAAAACAAAAAAACAAACTTCGCAAGTTCTAATGTGAAGAGAATTTTAAAAAAATGAAAAGAAATAATAAATATTTTGGGATTAAGTTTGGAAAAAATGAACGATAGAGGGCCAGAAAAGTCTGATGTTTCGAGCATGAACACGGTCACGGTCGAGTGTTTAGAGGTTGAAGGGTATCTCAAACATTGGAGGATAGAATGAAACAATGTACTGTGAGTTGAAGAAATAATATCGGGGTGTTTTTTGTCGTTGTTTTTTTTTTTTGGAAAACTCTGAAAAAATTTTCCTTTTTTTTTTCGGTTATGGGACCACGAAACTGTTAAATATGGGTATGCAAGTAAAATAATAGATTATGGATGTGTAGAAACACATGTGTGTAAACAGACAGGTATAACAGTGTG
>NW_013696562.1:0-693 GCF_000517525.1 Limulus polyphemus | reverse complement strand
GTAACCCTTCGTCCTATACTTGTTACTCTGTTAATCAGTATAATACAAACTTGTGTCCCTTATTTTATTACACTGTTAAGCAATATAATGTAACCCTTCGTCCCATATTTGTTACTCTGTTAATCAGTATAATACAAACTTGTGTCCCTTATTTTATTACACTGTTAAGCAATATAATGTAACCCTTCGTCCCATATTTGTTACTCTGTTAATCAGTATAATACAAACTTGTGTCCCTTATGTTATTACACTGTTAATCATTATAATGTAACCCTTCGTCCCATACTTGTTACTCTGTTAATCAGTATAATACAAACTTATGTTATTACACTGTTAATCAATATAATGTAACCCTTCGTCCCATACTTGTTACTCTGTTAATCAGTATAATACAAACTTGTGTCCCTTATGTTATTACACTGTTAATCAATATAATGTAACCCTTCGTCCCATACTTGTTACTCTGTTAATCAGTATAATACAAACTTATGTTATTACACTGTTAATCAATATAATGTAACCCTTCGTCCCATACTTGTTACTCTGTTAATCAATATAATGTAACCCTTCGTCCCATACTTGTTACTCTGTTAATCAGTATAATACAAACTTGTGTCCCTTATTTTATTACACTGTTAAGCAATATAATGTAACCCTTCGTCCCATACTTGTTACTCTGTTAATCAGTATAAT
>NW_013696561.1:0-693 GCF_000517525.1 Limulus polyphemus | reverse complement strand
TATATATATATATATATATATATATATATATATTTCACATCAAATATTAATTTCTTCAGCTTCAAACAATCTCAAAAACTACAAGCAAGTTTCTTTGTAGATCAGAAACTCACGTCGTATAATTTAGAGTGTAAAACACGTGTATATTTTACAAGAGTTTAAACAGATTTGAATCTGAGTTAAACATGCTAGTTCAATCCTGTAACTATAGCTACAGTGAGTGAAACACCAGCGATTGATGAATTATTCAGTAATTAATATTTTTTGAATAAAAGGTGGAAATTTAATCACCCCTCACAGTTGTTAGTTTAATAACAAAAGTCTTAAATTACCTACTGTTGCCTGAATGTGGCCAATTTATACACTATAAAGCTTTCTATCTTTAAATGAAATAAACGTTTTGTGTTCTTTGATTATCTTTAAATGAAATAAACGTTTTGTGTTCTTTGATTATCTTTAAAAAAAAACGCCTTTTTTTATAACTTACTCGATGAAAACGAGACAACGTCAGCTCTAAGCCTATTTAAAAAATGTTGGTTGAATGCTTTTCTTTTTCTGTAGAAGTTCTTATTTCACTTATATACACTTGGCAGAATATTATGAATTACAACAGAATCGAATATAATTTAAAATATATACGACATTAGTATTAGGGCTAGTACATTTTAAACCATTATATTATTTAAATAATCA
>NW_013696560.1:0-693 GCF_000517525.1 Limulus polyphemus | reverse complement strand
CCCACGGAAAAACGATATTCATTTGAGAGTTTTACCACATGAAAAACCATCCCACGGGAAAACGACATTCGTTTGAGAGTTTTACCACATAAACAACTATCCCACGGAAAAACGACATTCATTTGAGAGTTTTACCACATAAACAACTATCCCACGGAAAAACGACATCCGTTTGAGAGTTTTACCACATAAACAACATTCCCACGGAAAAACGACATTCATTTGAGAGTTTTACCACATAAAAAACTATCCCACGGAAAAACGACATTCATTTGAGAGTTTTACCACATAAACAACTAACGCACGGAAAAACGACATTCATTTGAGAGTTTTACCACATAAACAACTATCCCACAGAAAATATTTCGACTGTTTTGAACGATTCCTTAGTCTAGAAAAGGGGGAAATTGATTTTGTTGTAAAAACGTCAATTTTTTTATTCTCTATTATTTTTAGTGTATTTAGACTGGTTTTAAAAACTGTGTAGTCTTCTTATAAAAGAATATAACTTTGAGATAGAAACAATGTTTTCTTTCATTACATTCCGTAATCTAAACAGTTTAAAAAAAATACAATGACAAAGACACCAATAACGTTATTTATCTGGTTAAATGTACACTTTGATTATATTGTGACCTGATTATGCTGAGCTAACCCAGAGAAACGTGACAAATAAACATTTCTCTTCTTGGC
>NW_013696559.1:0-693 GCF_000517525.1 Limulus polyphemus | reverse complement strand
AGAGATATAACAAATAACAAATTCAAAATAACACGATTAACCAATAGGAGAGTCGAAGTTACGTGATTAACCAATTAAAAAGTCAAACTTACTTTACTAACCAACAAAAGGTCAAAACTACATTATTAACCAATAATAAAGTCAGAAAGTACCTGAATATAGTTAACTTGAATTACTATACATTTTTATGAGGTTCAGATCCTAACTGTTTACAACTTTCCTAGCATAGAGAACGGTTAATGAGGACTTTGTTCAGTATATATATATATATTATCGTTGATAGGTAGAGAACGGTTAATGTAGGACTTTGTTCAGTATATATATATATTGTGGTTTATATATATATAACGGCTAATGTAGACTTTGTTCAGTATATATATATATATATATATATTACCGTTGATAGGTAGAGAACGGTTAATGTAGACTTTGTTCAGTATATATATATATATATATATTACCGTTGATAGGTAGAGAACGGTTAATGTGGACTTTGCACGTTCGACTTTTGATTCTTCTTTTTTAGTTTCAAAATATATAATAAATGTGTTTTATTTTGAAAATTCAATGTATGAATTTTACTTCCTAAAATTTTTCTCAGAAATAACTGGAAAAGGTGACACACATATATATAGTGACGCTCAGACACATGTATATAGTGACACACACACACACACACACACAAATATATAT
>NW_013696558.1:0-693 GCF_000517525.1 Limulus polyphemus | reverse complement strand
CCGGTGTTGGCGACAATAACCCTTTAAAAGTGACCTAAACTAGTGTTAGTGATACCACCAAGTTTCAATGTAACAGTTCAAAACTCGTGTTGGCGACAATATCCTTTTAAAAGTGGTCTAAAATGGTGTTAGTGATACCACTAGTTTCAATGTAACAGTTCAAAACTGGTGTTGGCGACAATAACCCTTTAAAAGTAGTGGTATCACTAACACTATTTTAGGTCAGTTTCAATGTAACAGTTCAAAACTCGTGTTGGCGACAATATCCCTTTAAAAGTGACCTAAAATAGTGTTAGTGATACCACTAGTTTCAATGTAACAGTTCAAAACTCGTGTTGGCGACAATATCCCTTTAAAAGTGACCTAAAATAGTGTTAGTGATACCACTAGTTTCAATGTAACAGTTCAAAACTCGTGTTGGCGACAATATCCCTTTAAAAGTGACCTAAAATAGTGTTAGTGATATCCCTAGTTTCAATGTAACAGTTCAAAACTGGTGTTGGCGACAACATCCCTTTAAAAGTGGCCTAAAATAGTGTTAGTGATACCACCAGTTTCAATGTAACAGTTCAAAACTGGTGTTGCCGACAACATCCCTTTAAAAGTGGCCTAAAATAGTGTTAGTGATACCACCAGTTTCAATGTAACAGTTCAAAACTGGTGTTAACGACAATATCCCTTTAAAAGTGACCT
>NW_013696557.1:0-693 GCF_000517525.1 Limulus polyphemus | reverse complement strand
TAATGTTAGTGATGTTGTTCTGTAATACATCAGTAACGTTAGTGATGTTGTTCTGCAATACATCAGTAACGTTAGTGGTGTTGTTCTGTAATACATCAGTAACGTTAGTGGTGTTGTTCTGTAATACATCAGTAACGTTAGTGGTGTTGTTCTGTAATACATCAGTAACGTTAGTGGTGTTGTTCTGTAATACATCAGTAACGTTAGTGGTGTTGTTCTGTAATACATCAGTAATGTTAGTGATGTTGTTCTGTAATACATCAGTAACGTTAGTGATGTTGTTCTGTAATACATCATTTATGGTGTCTATATTGTCAAAGTGTTACTGGGAACATTAATCCTACTATTGGTTTACCAATGGGGTTCACCCTACCGTCTTTATAAACTGCTTGGTATTGTGTACGATAAAACTAAAAATAGTGTGAATATCATGTCTGGTGTCGTGGTGTAATAAAAGGAAAACTGTGTTGAAAATGTCTGGTGTCGTGGTGTAATAAAAGTAAAAATGTGATAAAAATGTCTGGTGTCGTGGTGTAATAAAAGGAAAACTGTGTTGAAAATGTCTGGTGTCGTGGTGTAATAAAAGTAAAAATGTGATAAAAATGTCTGGTGTCGTGGTGTAATAAAAGGAAAACTGTGTTGAAAATGTCTGGTATCGTGGTGTAATAAAAGTAAAACTGTGTTGAAAATGTC
>NW_013696556.1:0-693 GCF_000517525.1 Limulus polyphemus | reverse complement strand
ACTGATATACTAGACGGAAGGCGAATAGTAAACAGCCCATACTGCCAACCTTTGGGCTACTGTTGTCTGATCAAGTAGTGGGATTTGACCGTTTTTTGTGTGTGGAAACGGGTCACGAACCATGAATTTTTGTATCCACAGTCGGGGCACACTAACGCTAAGACATGCCCAAAACGTTTGGGTTATCAGGTTCCTTATATTGTAATTTATATATACTTTATTCTCACATGTTTTCTTGGTATCATCAATTCATCTGTAATGTCCAGAGAGATTAAGGTTAACAGTAACTTGTCAAAGAAAATCGGAGATGAGAAATGGATTTATTATACAGTTACGAAGGTTAAGAAATCCGCCAGTGTGCAAGTTTTATGCATGATTCTCATTAGGTTATATCTCTGGCAGTGAAACATGGCTGCTTTATCACCTTGTACAAATAAAAATAAATTTGATTTTAGAGAAGTCTAATAGATACGAATATAAAACAATAGAAAGCTCATTTAAAAGGTGGCAGTATCAAGGTATTCGTAAGATAATACAAAATGGTTGTTGCCTGTTTTTAGTGTACTATAAGTACATTTTGATAAGAATTCTTCTTCAATCTGAAGTTCCCCTTGTATACCAACAGTGTAGCAAGAATAGTGTTAAAATAAGACATATATCTTATGGTTTGTGTACAAGATCAGCTTCAAACAG
>NW_013696555.1:0-693 GCF_000517525.1 Limulus polyphemus | reverse complement strand
CATTGATTTACTTTAGTTATTTTAAACATCTGTTCGTCTTCTATCAACGTTCTATCAACGTGATTTACTTCAGTTATTTTATGTGTAAACATGACTTCTCATTGCTACACTGATAGTTATTGTTTATCTGTACCCGATGTTCCAAGTTTAGTTATTATTTTTTGACCCCTTCGTTTTCCAACTATACATAAATAGCTTTAGCAATTTTTGTGTTGACTCTTCTACAGTTGATCGGTTTTGGTCGATCATGTCGTGTTATACTGTGGAAAAATTCAAATATGCTCTGTATCAACCTTTCTTAGTTTCTAGAAAATACGAGACAAACTCATGAATGTGAGCATGTATATGATGTTTAATCTATTCATCTAACCCACGATTATAATTATATATATATATATATTGTGGCATTTTAAATACAGAGGAGTTATTAATTTTCAAAAGTACATAAAGTAAACACCGAGATGTAAAAATATAATATTGAATTAACCACCTTCTAAATAACACCCTTAAAATATCTGTTTTTAAACCTCCTGTTGATTTAATATTGTTTTTATATATTTATTGTGAATCACCTGTTCGTCTTCTATCAACGTGATTTTCTTCAGTTATTTTATGAAACACCTGTTCGTCTTCTATCAACGTGATTTACTTCAGTTATTTTATGAAACACCTGTTCTTTTCTAAACTTGGAAC
>NW_013696554.1:0-693 GCF_000517525.1 Limulus polyphemus | reverse complement strand
TAGGTAGGAGTCATCTTCACCTCAGACAGTTTTATTTTTAAGAGGGTAGTTTGCCTCTAGAATGGGTTTCCTTCGGATGTTGCAGAGGCAGTAAATTTAAGTGAGATTAAGATAATGTATCAGTCTTAATGTGGACTATAATTACTGCAAGCCACAACTTTGTTAACGTTTCTATATGAAAGAAGCACCATCCATCTGCCTCTTTAAATGACAGAAGATTGGTCCACTCATTACTACTTCAATAGCGGAGATAAGGAAAATCATTGTACTCACCACTGATTGGAAAGTTATCCTTCATGTAGAACTGCAAGAAAGAACGAAAAAGATCCAAAACTGACAATAAAATTTCATAATACACGTGTCTCAGATTAAACATCGAAGTCACACTTTAAATGGTAGCTGAATGCAAGGAATCTTATAAAGAATCATCACCTCAAGAAAATATTATCCGAATACTCAGGCTTGGATGTTGCCGCGATTATAAGTGTTTGCCAAAAGATCCTAATAATCCAAACAGTTGAAGACGTCTGGTTCAATGCAAAAACATGAAACAAGAGGTTGGTCAGGTATCAATACTTCAAGCAAGGCTTTGTCATTCCCTCTATGGATAAGAAGAATGATGCAAAAACATGAAACAGGAGGTTGACCAGGTATCAATACTTCAAGCAAGGCTTTGTCATTCCCTTTATGGAT
>NW_013696553.1:0-693 GCF_000517525.1 Limulus polyphemus | reverse complement strand
TGAGATTGGGTTTATTTATCGAGGATACCACGTGTTTCAGCTGTAAATATTAGATTGGGTTTATTTATCGAGTATACCACGTGTTTCAGCTGTAAATATGAGACTGGGTTTATTTATCGAGGATACCACGTGTTTCAGCTGTAAATATGAGATTGGGTTTATTTATCGAGGAAACCTCGTGTTTCAGCTGTAAATATGAGATTGGGTTTATTTATCGAGGATACCACGTGATTCAGCTGTAAATAAGAGATTGGGTTTATTTATCGAGGAAACCTCGTGTTTCAGCTGTAAGTAAGAGATTGGGTTTATTTATCGAGGATACCACGTGTTTCAGCTGTAAATATGAGATTGAGTTTATTTATCGAGGATACCACATGTTTCAGCTGTAAATAAGAGATTGGGTTTATTTATCGAGGATACCACGTGTTTCAGCTGTAAATATGAGACTGGGTTTATTTATCGAGGATACCATGTGTTTCAGCTGTAAATAAGAGATTGGGTTTATTTATCGATGATACCACGTGTTTCAGCTGTAAATATGAGATTGGGTTTATTTATCGAGGAAATACCACGTGTTTCAGCTGTAAATATGAGATTGGGTTTATTTATCGAGGAAACACGTGTTTCAGCTGTAAATATGAGATTGGGTTTATTTATCGAGGATACCACGTGTTTCAGCTGTAAATATGAGAT
>NW_013696552.1:0-693 GCF_000517525.1 Limulus polyphemus | reverse complement strand
CTGACTGGAAATAAACCGGTTATGAAAAAGAAACGAAAGTTTACCCTACCCTGGTGGTTTCAGATTATTGCCTGGATTCTAGTTTTTATTTGTATAGGAGTTTCTGTATTTTTCCTCTGGGCTTACGGAATCCAGTTTGGTAATGACAAAACAACCAAATGGGTGACGTCACTAGTTATATCTTTCTTCACATCCATTCTCGTTACTCAGCCAATAAAGGTATTAATATCATAACTGAAGGCTAAAACAGAATGTTAATCTTATTCTTATTAAAGTAATTCAACTAGAAATAACAACACTCCATGCAGCAAGAATGACTTTTTACTTCTAGCATATAGAATTATTTTTAATTAAGTCAAGTGATTTTTCTTATAAATTGCTTAATCAATAATTAACTAATGTGTCAAATTTAAGTTTTAAAAGGCACTTTTTTAATATACAAACAACATGAAGTTTTGAAACAGCTACTTGTAGAGTAATAGCTTTATTTCTGTACAATGTGAGATCATGTAATACATGATTTAAGTTGTACTTTAAATGTTTCGTGTTATTATGTCTCTCTGTTAGAGACAAAACATTGTACAGAAATAAAGCTCTTATTCTACAAGTAGCTGTTTCAAAACTTCATGTGTTTGTATATTAAAATAGTGCTTTTTAAAACTACTATTCTACAAGTAGCTGTTTCAAAACTTC
>NW_013696551.1:0-693 GCF_000517525.1 Limulus polyphemus | reverse complement strand
AAGATTCTCAAGGAGTATACGTCTGACACTTGTATGGCCATAGGTGAGATTCTCACGGAGTATACGTCTGACACTTGTATGGCCATAGGTGAAGATCCTCATGGAGTATACATCTAACACTTGTATGGCCATAGGTGAAGATCCTCATGGAGTATACGTCTGACACTTGTTCTGCTAACACCACTTTCTGCTGAAAAGTGACCGGTCGACTTCTTAGGACTTCGTCCAATTGCTGCAGCTACTGAAGCGATGTTTTCTTCTTTTCTTACAGTGGGATGCCTCACGTGCTTGGATGGACAAATATTTCCCTCTTCACGAAATTATTTAACTAAAGAGAGAATGATGTTACTACACGGAGCATCTCTGCGTCGAAATTCCCCTCTGAAAGCTCTCTGAGTTACAACAACAGAGCCATATTTAAAGTAGAGTTTTACAGTTTTGATTCGTGTTGGCACATCATAATAATTAGTCATTCAAGTCTTTAAAGGCTCAACAACCAAAAATATAAAATTATTCAAACTTATAGTTATGCTTAGAATTATCAAATAATAATGTGTCAGATATAAATGGTCCACCCTGTATAGAGACTCGTGGTCAAAGTATAAGCGCGAGGAACGCGACGTATAAGATATAACACGTTCAAATACTTGTATAAACTTGATTGGTAATGCATTTTAAAATATATATATATAT
>NW_013696550.1:0-694 GCF_000517525.1 Limulus polyphemus | reverse complement strand
CCCCCCCCCAGTGGCACAGCGGTATGTCTGTGTGGTGATACTTACGTCGGCGAATCAGAAAATTTGAGAATGATTTGTTTGTTTGTAATTAAAGCATAAAGATACATAATGGGCTGTCTGTGCACAACCCACTACGGGTATCGAAACCCGATTTCAAGCACTGTAAGTCTACAGACATATCGCTGTGCCCCGGTAGGGCGTTTAAAAACGAATCAACATAAGCTTGATATTAAAAACCCAAGCCAGAGTCCGCCAAGACGCTCAAAATGTTTTTTTTAAACTTTATTTTAAGTATTATTAACTTATCACAAGAACCTTTCTTTTTTACCTCCCATTTTAGTTTTGTGATAATCAACAAAAAATATTATCTTGTGATAGTTTTATAAACAAATGTGAAAGTATTTTGAATCTAATTGTCGAACTGTTATGGTTTTAAATTACATTTTGTTATTTAGAAGTTTTAATTGTTTATAGACTTTATATAATATATAATTATTAGTTATTATTATTATTTCGAAAATATTTCTATTGGGATTTAGGCATTTATATATACACACACATATATATATATATCGACTTTGTTTAATATTTTGTTGTTTATGTATTATGTATTATAAGAGCTACCAACGAACCAAAACCAGAATAAAAGACAAATAAACGAGAATTCAGGCCTGGTGATGCCTTGAATAAATAT
>NW_013696549.1:0-694 GCF_000517525.1 Limulus polyphemus | reverse complement strand
CTGAAACTGTTTCGTGAACCTAACTACACATTCACTGTCTACAACCAATTATGGGAAGGTAATAGTAATAATTATAAAATAAAACAATTCAACTACAAATACAATATAAAATAAATAGTAATATGATCCGAGATCGTATATAATCAAAAGCGGCCCAACCTCCTATTTTGAATACAAAGTATTAAAGCGGGTGAAAAGCATTTATTTGTTTGCTTTAGATCAAAGCTACGTTGGGTTATCTGAAGTAAACACAACAGAGAATCGAACCCCGGATTTTATGGTTGTAAGTCCGTAAACTTAACTCTGTCCCGCCGGGTGACAGGACGAAAAATAAAGTGCCTAAAAATAAGACAATGTAACTAATTACTTTGATAAAATAAATTTAAAAACTATACATTTAACAAAGGCATTTGCAAGTATGAGCAGATTGAAATAAACTTTAGTCACCTCGGAGTTAGTCTTTCCTGTCCCATTTGTCTTGCAAAAGATAATAAACTAAATAAATCAAGATAAGAATAGGAATATGATCAAATCTGTTCTTAATATCATAATAAGATCAAACTTGTTCTTAATACTATAATAAGATAAAACCTGTTCTTAATATCATAATAAGATCAAACTTGTTCTTAATACTATAATAAGATAAAACCTGTTCTTAATATCATAATAAGATCAAACTTGTTCTTAATACTAT
>NW_013696548.1:0-694 GCF_000517525.1 Limulus polyphemus | reverse complement strand
TACCGCTGTGCCACTGGGGGGCTGTGTGTATAATCAAGACATGCATTTGACTATTCTCTAGTAGTAGCTTGTATACAAAGATTAAAACCAAAAGCAACTAATGTATTTTATATTCTCTTACAATAATCTCTTAGTATTTAATATTTATATTTATGTCTCCTACAGTGTATACTTTTTGATATTTATATTTATGTCTCCTACAGTGTATAGTTTTTGGTCTTATTTTTACTTGAAAAGTTTAGTTGTTTAATATCAGCTTGCACACTATACTGATGAGACCTATAAATTGCTACAATTTGAAATTGGTACTTTTATTAAATGTACAGTATATGCCTACTACTTCAGCTGTTATAAATTCAGTAATTATATCTTGCACACCTATTTCATTACTTACAAATATTATAGCACTTCCTAATTTATTATTATCTTTAACTTTATAACGGTTTTACAGCTCTCTATATTATATAAATTTAACTCTTCATTTTTGGCCAAATATCTGTAAGTGCTACGATACGTATTTTCTGTGGAATCAACTGTCGGTAAATAAGAAAAAGATCAAAATTCTTATTTAGACTACGTATATTCATTTGTAGTACATTAATCACATTAGAAGTTGAACTAGCAAAAATATTATTCATATACGGATTATCAATTATAACTTCCTAAATCACCATTTAACATAACTTTAAATATA
>NW_013696547.1:0-694 GCF_000517525.1 Limulus polyphemus | reverse complement strand
GGAGTGGAAGCTGCTGTAGTACAGATCGATATATAACCAGTTGGAGTGGATTCTGCTGTAGTACAGATCGATATCTAACTAGTTGGAGTGGAAGCTGCTGTTGTACAGATCGATATTTAACCAGTTGGAGTGGAAGCTGCTGTAGTACAGATCGGTATATAACCAGTTAGAGTGGAAGCTGCTGTAACTGGTTATATATCGATCTGTACTCCACTCCAACTGGTTATATATCGATCTGTACTACAGCAGCATCCACTCCGATCTGTACTACAGCACCTTTCCACTCCAACTGGTTATATATACATCAGCAAACTGGTTATATATCGATCTGTACTGTTATATATCGATCTGTACTACATCATCATCCACTCCGTACTACATCATCATCCACTCCAACTGGTTATATATCGATCTTGTACTACAGCAGCATCCACTCCAACTCCAATCGATATATAACCAGTTGGAGTGGATGCTGCTGTAGTACAGATCGATATATAACCAGTTGGAGTGGATGCTGCTGTAGTACAGATCGATATATAACTAGTTGAAGTGGAAGCTGCTGTAGTACAGATCGATATTTAACCAGTTGTAGTGGAAGCTGCTGTAGTACAGATCGATATTTAACCAGTTGGAATGGAAGCTGCTGTAGTACAGATCGATATTTAACCAGTTGGAGTGGAAGCTGTTGTAGTAC
>NW_013696546.1:1365-1694 GCF_000517525.1 Limulus polyphemus | reverse complement strand
ACACAAGATTTAACGATACTGTGTACTGTCAATAAGAAGACACAAGATTTAACGATACTGTGTACTGTCAATAAGAAGACACAAGATTTAACGATAATGTGTACTGTCAGTAAGAAAACACAATATCTAACAATAATGTGTCCTGTTCAATAAGAAGACACAAGATTTGACGATATTGTGTACTTTCAATAAGAAGACACAAGATATAACAATACTGTGTACTGTCAATAAGAAGACACAAGATTTTACGATACTGTGTACTGTCAGTAAGAAAACACAAGATTTAACAATAATGTGTACTTTCAATAAGAAGACACAAGATTTAACGA
>NW_013696546.1:0-365 GCF_000517525.1 Limulus polyphemus | reverse complement strand
ATTTAACGATACTGTGTACTGTCAGTAAGAAAACACAAGATTTAACAATAATGTGTCCTGTCAATAAGAAGACACAAGATTTTACGATATTGTGTACTTTCAATAAGAAGACACAAGATATAACAATACTGTGTACTGTCAATAAGAAGACACAAGATTTTACGATACTGTGTACTGTCAGTAAGAAAACACAAGATTTAACAATAATGTGTACTGTCAATAAGAAGACACAAGATTTAACGATACTGTGTACTGTCCATAAAGAGACACAAGATTTTAAGATACTGTGTACTGTCAATAAGAAGACACAAGATTTAACGATACTGTGTACTGTCCATAAGAAGACCGAAGATTTAAGAATACTG
>NW_013696545.1:0-694 GCF_000517525.1 Limulus polyphemus | reverse complement strand
CATATAAAACTGATATGGTTGTACATATATCACAGAACTCTGGAGTCATATCTTCTGTCCCATATTCTTTAATTACAAATGTTTCAAAAAATTGTTCAAAGTTCTCTTTTTGTTATCTATTTATTTATAAACTTTTTATTAATATGTGGAGGAAAGCAAAAATTATACCAATTGTCAAGTTGAAAAAGTTTTTGTTGAATTCAACAACAAATAATAAAACTAAAAATCGTTTTAAATCTTGGGTCACCCAGTGGGAGAGCAATAAACTAAAAGCTAGAGAATTGATTCCACGCAGTGGGTACAAAAGTAGCCTAACGTGGCTTTGCTCTAAGAACAAACAAACTTAGATTTTGTATGAAAAAAAGGAATGTGAATGCTAATTAAAAGTTGATAATCCATATCTTGTTAAAATACAAAACACGCTCTGTCCATGTAGAAAATTAAGAAAGAAAGGTTTATATTAATAAATTTGTTTCAAAATAAATTTAATCTATAATAAAGGGAGCCAGCAACTCATCCAAAACTTTAATATGATTGAAAAAAATTCACCAGACGAAGAGGACAAGTCATTATTATAATCTTAGATAATATGATATAATATAGATTTTTATCGATGAGTTTCAAATAGAAATATTTGCTAGAGATCTGGGCCTGGTTAGGGAGTTCTACTCGCAATCTGAGAGTCGCGGGTTCG
>NW_013696544.1:0-694 GCF_000517525.1 Limulus polyphemus | reverse complement strand
GTATCACTTTAGTCCCTAACATGCACAGTTGTTTTCTATCACTTTAGTCATAACTGTGCATGTTAGTTTCTATCACTTTAGTCATAACTGTGCATGTTAGTTTCTATCACTTTAGTCATAACTGTGCATGTTAGTTTGTATCTCTTTAGTCACAACTGTACATGTTAGTTTATATCACTTTAGTCACAACTGTGCATGTAAGTTTGATCACTTTATTTATAACTGTGGATGTAAGTTTGTATCACTTTAGTCATAACTGTGCATGTTAGTTTGTATCACTTTATTCATAACTGTGCATGTAAGTTTGATCACTTTAGTCATAGCTGTCCTAACAATTTATACAACAAAGAAACAGATTTATGACTGAAAGAAAACCTTTAAATTTTGTTTTTCTTAAATCATTTGCTTCTACCAGTTTGAGTATAAAGAAAGACTTGCACATTTTCTTAGAGAAAGAGATTTTTTTTTACAACTGATTTACCACAAAACAATAAAAACATTTCATCCATAAAAGTACATAAAACTGACTTGAAAGGATAGTAGTACGAATTGTTAAGTTTTAAAACTTAAATGACAAGAAGTGTCACATCTGATATGTACTGTATACAAGAAGTGTCACATCTGATGTGTACTGTATACAAGAAGTGTCACATTTCATGTGTACTGTATGTATGTATATATAGAAGTGTCACAT
>NW_013696543.1:0-694 GCF_000517525.1 Limulus polyphemus | reverse complement strand
GTTTATATACTGTTAGCAATATTCACAATACTGGGGATCGGTGGCGGCATGTTTATATACTGTTAGCAATATTCACAGTGCTGGGAATTGATAGTAGCATTTTTATATACTGTTAGCAATATTCACAGTGCTGGGAATCGGTGGCAGCATGTTTATATACTGTTAGCAATATTCACAATACTGGGGATAGGTGGCGACATGTTTATATACTGTTAGCAATATTCACAGTACTGGGAATTGACAGTAGCATGTTTATATACTGTTAGCAATATTCACAGTGCTGGGGATCGGTGGCGACATGTTTATATACTGTTAGCAATATTCACAGAGCTGGGGATCGGTGGCGGCATGTTTATATACTGTTAGCAATATTCACAGAGCTGGGGATCGGTAGTACATGTTTATATACTGTTAGCAATATTCACAGTACTGGGGATTGATAGTAGCATGTTTATATACTGTTAGCAATATTCACAGTACTGGGAATTGACAGTAGCATGTTTATATACTGTTAGCAATATTCACAATACTGGGGATCGGTAGCGACATGTTTATATACTGCTAGAAGTATTCACAGTGCTGAGGATCGGTGGCAGCATGTTTATATACTGTTAGCAGTATTCACAGTGCTGAGGATCGGTGGCAGCATGTTTATATACTGTTAGCAATATTCACAGTGCTGGGGATCAGTGGC
>NW_013696542.1:0-694 GCF_000517525.1 Limulus polyphemus | reverse complement strand
CAAGCATGTTGGAGTGATGATCCTCTGGGATGTGAGATATGGCGGTATCCAGAACACAGCTCAGTGGCAAGCATGTTGGAGTGATGATCCTCTCGGATGTGATATATGGCGGTACTTAATATGCATCACATTTTCAACTGACGGTACATTGTAAAAGTGGCATTCAGTTAAGAGCAAACACTCTGGTTTACAGTTCAAAAGTAGGGATGGGTTTACCTGAAACAAGGATCTTTGATCCGACCATAATAGTCTGTTGTGTACATAAGACGTTAAAGTTAGCAAACAGTAAAAGCCATCAGGTAAAAAGAGTTCACATCACAGAAATATGCTGGATAATTAATGATTGGTATTTGTATGATGCGTGGAGCTTGGTTAATTAATCCAGTTAACAAAGCTATCAGATTTAAATATATTGTTAGAGTGAGTAATTCTAATAACAAACTTATTTAATATAAAGAACTACAGATGGAAAGTACAAGATATGTTACAATACCAAATTATGAATTGACATCATAAAAAATGTCTTCTTAATATATATGGTAACTTGTGGCATTACTGCGTTTTTGATTATACATTATTTGTTGAGTTTGTGGTAATTCAGTGATGTGCCTGGTAATTTGTTTATTTTTAATTTAACATTCACTGGTTAGCATGCTTGAAAGATCCAAGGTTCGAGTCCACAATAATAAATAAA
>NW_013696541.1:0-694 GCF_000517525.1 Limulus polyphemus | reverse complement strand
AATTTGGACTTCAGTCGAAATAAGGCTCTTAAAGCGTTAGATTAAAACAAGCTTATTTCAGAAGTAAATAGATGATTTGGATTTAAATAACAATAATCTCAACACACGCCTTCTGCTGGCGCATAAATCATGTCAGGCTTTAAGTGACTACACAAGAAACTAGATGTAAATTTTGTCACCCGCAGCTCGAGGGCGCTCGCTACACAAAGAAATTACAATCGTATATATATATATCACTATATAAAGAAAATGGACAGGTAGTAGTTACGAACTCCATCATGTATAACAGGTTTAACAAGAGAAATGGTATAAAATAATGTCTATGTGTGTAACAATTTCAGCTAGGGCAATAATATTCCATGAACTTCATATGTAATGGTTTCAGCAATAGTAATGATATTCCATAAACTTCATATGTAATGGTTTCAGCAAGAGCAATAATATCCCATGAACTTCATATGTAATGGTTTCAGCAAGAGTAATGATATTCCATGAACTTCATATGTAATGGTTTCAGCAAGAGTAATGATATTCCATGAACTACATATGTAATGGTTTCAGCAAGAGTAATAATATTCCATGAACTACATATGTAACGGTTTCAGCAAGAGTGATGATATTTCATGAACTACATATGTAATGGTTTCAGCAAGAGTAATGATATTCCATGAACTACATATGTAATGGTTTCAGC
>NW_013696540.1:0-694 GCF_000517525.1 Limulus polyphemus | reverse complement strand
CACGACAAACCAGAATCAGTAGTATATCATGAGGAACCAGAATCAGTAGTATATCATAATGAACCAGAATCAGTAGTATATCATGATGAACCAGAATCAGTAGTATACCATGATGAACCAGAATCAGTAGTATATCACGATGAACCAGAATCAGTAGTATAAACACGACAAACCAGAATCAGTAGTATATCATGAGGAACCAGAATCAGTAGTATATCATGATGAACCATTGCTCGTCCATACATTCTTTTTTCCAGCCTTTCATGTTATTGAAGGCCAGGGGTTCCCAAACATTTTAGCTGGAGACCCCTAAGACCTCAGACTTTCTGGCTAATGATTTAATTTAAGTTTGAAATAATACCCAGCCTAAGGTACCTTACTCTTATAGAAATTTGTTCTTTAAAAAAAAAGCTTCAAGCATAAACAATGTTATTTTGTCATATTTATTGCAATAAGTAAAATTCTTATTGAAAACATTGTTTTGTGTAGTTACAAAGCAACCGTAAAGAGAATATTTCTACGTTTGCTGAGGCCTCTCTGAAACCACCTCACAGATTAATTGAATTTCGTACACAAGCTATAGTATAAAAACAACTGTTGTATGCTATGCTTTTACTCCATATATGTCTAGAAATCAAAATTCTTATTTAGCCGTAAATGATGAGTGTGTGGACTAACATCTAGGATTTTCTCT
>NW_013696539.1:0-694 GCF_000517525.1 Limulus polyphemus | reverse complement strand
ATCCCACAGATCTTACATAAATACACGTGTGACACGTGTATTTATGTAAGATCCGTGGGATGCTTGAGTCAAGCATCCCACAGATCTTACATAAATACACGCGTCTCAAGCATCCCACGGATCTTACATAAATACACGCGTGCTTGAGATCCCACAGATCTCATCTGTGCTGACATTACAACTCATTAATATAAATGGTGGCTAACCTTCGATACAAATACAAACTTCTGTCTATCTACATATCTATCAAACTATAAATCAATCAATCTGTCTATCTATGAAACAGATATTTTGTTTATCAGTCGATTTGTAACAGTAATCATACTATATTGTCGTTAGTTTAGGCTTACCTCCCGTAAAAAAAAACACGGGCTACAACTCTTCACCCCCCGAAAAAATCAATAATGTAAAAGGAATTAAAATATAACTTTACGAAAAACGATTAAATCTTACGTTTTACAGGAGGCCATTATTAAATATATCACGAAAATCTTACGTTTTACAGGAGGCCATTATTAAATATATCACGAAAATCTTACGTTTTACAGGAGGCCATTATTAAATATATCACGAGAACAATTTGTTTCGGAAGCGTTTATCTACTGTTATAATGTATATATCTTTGGCATTACCTTAAGTGTCTTAAATACAGTAAGAACTTAATCTTCTAGATATGAGGGTATATCCAAACTGT
>NW_013696538.1:0-694 GCF_000517525.1 Limulus polyphemus | reverse complement strand
GTTGGAGGTTCTAAAAGGAAGGACTAGACCATTTCATCGAACGTTGGAGGTTCTAAAAGGAAGGACTGTTTGAGGAAATGTTCTGTTGGAGGTTCTAAAAGGAAGGATTCGAGAGAAACGATCTTGAAATAAGAAGAGAAACGCACTGCTGGAAGATGGAGGCTGTATCGCGAAAGAAAGATGATAGATTGGATTGGAGGAACTGTTGATAATAACAATACCTTTATTTGTTCCTTTGGTGTGATCAATGCTAGGACCAGAAGCGAATGTTGTTGTTCTTCCTCTGTTTAACAACCAGTTAAAATCTGCAGTTTCATCGTCTTTCAACTCACATAAACCGTCTTCAAAATGGCACGACCAATCAGAAGATATATTTTGGACTAAACGAAATATATATAAACTTATATATTAAACATAATAAGACAGAAGAAGAGAAAATGTCTTCTACACTTTTGATTTTTGTATGCAGATCAGGAATTATAGGAGGAGTTACATTAGACAAGGTTGTTTTGATAAAGTGAAAATAACACATCTTGAATTTAGTAGACGCATGACTTATCTCTAAGTTACTGTGAACATAGTTATTAGGTCAGGAAGACACGACATAGGATGTAACATAGTTATTAGGTCAGGAAGACACGACATAGGATATGACATAGTTATTAGGTCAGGAAGACACGACATAGGATATGAC
>NW_013696537.1:0-694 GCF_000517525.1 Limulus polyphemus | reverse complement strand
TACCCTTGTCTCAGTGACACTTACAACAATGATATATTGTGTACTACTTGGTAACTTACCTTTGTCTCAGTGACATGTACAACAATGATATATTGTCTACTAGCTGGTACCTTTCCTTTGTATCAGTGACACGTGCAACAATGATATATTGTGTACTACCTAGTAATTTACCCTTGTCTCAGTGACACTTACAACAATGATATATTGTGTACTACCTAGTAACTTACCCTTGTCTCAGTGACACTTACAACAATGATATATTGTGTACTATCTGGTAACTTACCTTTGTCTCAGTGACACGTGCAACAATGATATATTGTGTACTAGCTGGTAACTTACCTTTGTATAAGTGACACGTGCAACAATGATATATTGTGTACTACCTAGTAATTTACCCTTGTCTCAGTGACACTTACAACAATGATATATTGTGTACTACCTAGTAAGTTACCTTTGTCTCAGTGACACTTACAACAATGATAAATTGTGTACTACCTGGTAAGTTACCTTTGTATCAGTGACATGTACAACAATGATATATTGTGTACTACCTGGTAACTTACCTTTGTATCAGTGACATGTACAACAATGATATATTGTGTATTACCTGGTAAGTTACCCTTGTCTCAGTGACACTTACAACAATGATATATTGTGTACTACTTGGTAACTTACCTTTGTCTCAGTGACATGT
>NW_013696536.1:0-694 GCF_000517525.1 Limulus polyphemus | reverse complement strand
TTATATTTTAATTATTTATTGTATACTATTAAACGTTGGCTTTATTTCTTTAATACATTTGTGTGAAAACTTACAAGTGTCGTCTTAATCATAATTATAGTAAATTTTTAATGTTTTAAAGGCAAATTAGACGAAAGAGCTTCCCAGCTCCATGCAATCGCCTCACTACGCGTTCTTCTCGATGCTACAAAATCAAATTCAGGTGAATTACAAAATGGCGCTATTGTAGTACATACAACTTCTCCCACTGACAAGGAACATTCAACATGCCCAACTTGCGCAACGTCTGTTAATTGTATGTGCAACGGAGTTCAGCCTATTTCTACTGCCACTGCTTCGGCTGATGTTCATAATCATGTAGCCACTCCAGAGACGAAAACTGTGCGTTTTGACGAAAGCGAAGAAGACGAAGACCCTCGTATAGAAGCCGTCCAGAGAACCGAGGTAAGGTTTTCTTTCTTTCCTAGGATGTCGTACGAGAGTAAACGGAGAGAGTTTGTCTTGAGTTAAGCACAAATTTACACATTGGGCTATCTGTGCTGAGCCAATTGGGGGGCATGGAAAGTGAGAGAAATATAGTTCTTCCAAAAATAGACTAAATGAAAACAAGCTATAAAATGTAACATATTTGTGGCTTTAGAATACAATTTTTTATAAAAACGGATATAATATGCAAACAACAAATTCCATAGCA
>NW_013696535.1:0-694 GCF_000517525.1 Limulus polyphemus | reverse complement strand
ACGTATCGGGTCATTCAGCTCTGGTCTGAGATGTATATAGTTACCTAATCAACACGTATCAGGTCATTCAGCTCTGGCCTGAGATGTATATAGTTACCTAATCAACACGTATTAGGTCATTCAGCACTGGTCTGAGATGTATATAGTTACCTAATCAACACGTATCAGGTCATTCAGCTCTGGTCTGAGATGTATATAGTTACCTAATCAACAGGTATCGGGTCATTCAGCTCTGGTCTGAGATGTATATAGTTACCTAATCAACACGTATCAGGTCATTCAGCTCTGGTCTGAGATGTATATAGTTACCTAATCAACACGTATCGGGTCATTCAGCTCTGGTCTGAGATGTATATAGTTACCTATAGTTACAATATATATATATATATATATACAGCGGGCTGGTTGCCCTGTAAGAAACAACTGTATGTGTGGGTGGGTGAAGGGTGAAATAACATCCTCTTGTGTGGTTGGAATATCAGTGGTGTAAAGGAAATTCATTTCCTATGACCCCCCATCCTACTTCGAGAGGTTAAGTGGGTTATGTTACTATTTTGGTTCTCCCCCCCCCCCATATACAGGATGGGACAAAAGTTACTAAAGGTTTGGTATAATTGTACTATACGGTTTGTAAAGTTGGTGCTATACGGTTTGTACAGTTCGTACTATACGGTTTGTACAGTTCGTACTATAC
>NW_013696534.1:0-694 GCF_000517525.1 Limulus polyphemus | reverse complement strand
CGCTATAACTCACAACGAATGTCTCACGTGCCCAACAATATTATCTCTCTGTCCGCAGTTTTATTACTCATTACCTTACGTTGTTTCATGGCCGGCCTTATATATACAAGACTACCCCGATCTAGTAGTCTCCCGACATTTTACAAAGGTTCGAGAAGGAAGTGGCGTGATACAAGGGTCACGTGACATCTGCTGTCGTAACAATATATTTATCAATCTGTACGTCAAGCAGATTTGTAGGCAGCATTTTTCCAAGTTTTCAGAATTAGCTTAACTTAAGAATTAAAATTAAAAATCCTTTTAAGTTTAATGATATATCAGTTTGTAGGAGAATTGGATGAAAGTATTTCTTTAAAATTTTATAAAAAAATTGTTTAATAAATTAAAAGAACGTTCCTGATTAAATTTGGTTTATGAGCAAGTAAAAGGAATCTAGAGTAACCCAAATGGAAAAAACCTTATATCCTAATAAGCAGTTTGGATTATGAGAAAATATCTTAGTCTCATATATTATTAATCTTTTTTACAAGAGTACTAATTACTATAATGCATACAACTGCTCAGTAGTTAAAATATTATGATAGAAAACACGAGAAATATATCACATTTGATTTTGAGATAAGGATTTAAACTGTCACAAAAAATGAACGAGATGGTTAACAGGTTATTGTACCATTCTCTGGACAATGTGAAC
>NW_013696533.1:0-694 GCF_000517525.1 Limulus polyphemus | reverse complement strand
TTATATATATATATATATATATATATATATATGTATATATATATATGTGTGTGTGTGTATCAAAAAACCTTCAACAGAAAATTTAGGACTATCACAAAGAAATTTTCAACCCAGTGTGATATATTTGGTTCCATAGACTAGAAATATCTGGTACATTTTATGAAAATTTTTCATGAAATTAAATATTTTTTTAATTAAAATTTGTGTGTATGCAAAAGGCATGTAATTTTGGTACCAATACCGAGACAGTATTAAAGAGTAAATTTATTTGACCACCGTAGATGGGTTACACAAAATATGTTGCAACACCACTTGTTTATTTGTCATGTAGAAGCTTATTTTTGTATTATCCATTTGTTGTACTTGGTTGGTTCAATAAAAATAATATTTGCTGTACATTTGGGTTTACTATTACTTCTCTTGCTAAATGTATATAGGAAACTGGTATACTTAGTGACCAGTACATACGTTACTGAACAAACTTGGTAAAGTATGGTACCTAATGGAGGAGTAAGTGTGATACTATATTATAATAAGACTGTGTGTTTAGTTCCTGGCCTGATGTGCTGCAATATTAGGCAAAAAGCTTCATTGGTAGTGAGAAATAACCAGCAAAGGATAAATACTGGAAACTCCTATAGGGCTGTTTAAGAATGATGAGGAATACGATGAGAAAGCACCGTGGGAAGCATAT
>NW_013696532.1:0-694 GCF_000517525.1 Limulus polyphemus | reverse complement strand
CTAGTTACCAATAACCAAAAATGAGTATAATTGAGCCAGCCAACTCTGGGTAATGGTTGCTGACACACACACGTAATAGATTATACTTACAGTAAAAATACATGTAAGATAAACTATATACATGTACGCACGTTTGTCGACGGAGTAATAGTGTTCAAAGATAGACTGACCTCATTTGAAGAACATCGCCATTTTGTATTGTCCTCTTTGATGCGTAAAAATTATTATGAATTGAGAATATATGAAATGTTAATAAAACAAGAGGGAATATTCAATAGTCGCGGCTGTAATTAGATATCAAATCGGTCAATAGATGGAGCTACGAGCTAAAAGTTTGTACTTGAAACAAAAAATCTCGGAGCCATTGTATGAGCTGCTGTGCCGCGACTAACAATTCAGGTTATTATGTGATGTGGTGACTTAGTGAATCTTCTTCTTCTGTAGCTTTTCCCGTATCTATACGGGGTCGCTAAGTGAATAACCATTTATAATATGTACTGGTATTAAACATAATGTAAAAATAAATTGGTAAAACATTAATTAAAAATTATTACTACAAACAGCTTCTTTTTTTTTTTTTTTTACGAATGCCACCATTTTATAGATATATTTCATCGAGCACGACAATGGAGAAGCAAAAAACAATTGTTTATGGAATTATTAATTCACCTGAAGATACGTTTGTTTGTTTTTG
>NW_013696531.1:0-694 GCF_000517525.1 Limulus polyphemus | reverse complement strand
CCTTACCATCTGTATGTCTAACTGAACGTTTCCGATCTTACCATCTTCATTCTATAAGTTTGTAGCGACAACCTTTCGGTCAGACAGTTGACACTAGAAATGTTCGTTGTGGCGACAACCTTTCAGTCAGAAAGAAGACATACTAAAGCCCTATGTTGTCAGATGTGTCAGTAAAGATTGTTTGGCAGAGAAAACTGTATGCATTAAAACATTTAATTACAAGCAGTAAATGAACTATTTATAGACTTTTATAATGATAAACTTCGTGGTCACAGTTGATCTTTCAAAACCACCCTGTACGATGAACTTAATGCATTAACATAATGAACAGAAACGTGTTAGGTGAATATTTTCCAAGTAATGTAGATATTAGGAAGGTTTTAAAAAGAACTAGATTCTTGGTTGTGATTAATTGGAAAACTGAAGTAGAAAACGTCATTACAAAGAAGAAAAAAACGCGACCCAAAATAACAATTGTTATTGGAGTTAGGTTCGAATAAAAGATGTGTGAGTTATAACAATTGTTATTGGAGTTAGGTTCGAATAAAAGATGGGTGAGTTATAACAATTGTTATTGGAGTTAGGTCCAAAGAAAAGATGGGGTGAGTTATACCAATTGTTATTGGAGTTAAATTCCAAGAAAAGATGGGATGAGTTATAACAATTGTTATTGGAGTTAGGTTCAAGAAAATAT
>NW_013696530.1:0-694 GCF_000517525.1 Limulus polyphemus | reverse complement strand
CAATATACTGGGGTATAAAGACTGGAACAGAGAAGTGAAACTTTTGTCAGGATAAAGCATGTGAGAGGAGGTAATTATTATCAGAAATACATTTTTGGTACAGGAATAACTCTTAGAAACAAGTCAGCCCCTACCCTATTTAAATGTAAATAATCTATTCCAAAAGTTAACATTTTACATTTAAATAGGGTAGGGGCTGACTTGTTTCTAAGAGTTATTGGCTCAACTGTAAGAGCAGCTTTAAACTAGGACTAGAGAATAGTGTAAATCATGATGAACTAACTGAAGAAAAATATGATGTAGAGAAAAGTATAGTGTAGGAATAAAGTACAAAAGTAGTTTTAAGGTTGTCTAAGATGTTATTGTTATAATGCTAGAAGTATAAGAAATAAAATTGAAGTTTTTAGAGCACTAGTAGGAACAGAGGCTTTTTGTAATGGGAAAAACTGAAACATGGTTAAGTGTAGACAATTTTGTTGACAGAAATTTCTTTGAAATACAAGATTATAGGTTTGTTAATAGGAATAGAGTACTAAAATGAAAAGAAGGAGTGGCTTTACACGTAAAATATAAATTACATCCTGTTCAAGTTGAGAATATCAAAGCTACTAGCAAGGAATTGAATATATTTTGGTTTCTTTTAGTAGTTATAAGAGGAAAAGGCTTTTACTTGGAATGTGTTACAGACCACTCG
>NW_013696529.1:0-694 GCF_000517525.1 Limulus polyphemus | reverse complement strand
AAAATCCAGAAAACCATAGCATTTAAAGGAAGGCAGAAATTCTAAGTAAATGTAGATAAGACAGAAACAAGATTTGATCTTGGCACTAGCCCCTGGACACTGCAATGACAATTGGGTAAATTTTTCTGGTGATAAGTAAGAAACGGAATAGTTTTAGAGTACGTCAAACGCTCATCATTTAATCCAAACTGTCGTGCGAAAATTATTAGAATTACTTCAACATTTCTGGTGCCCTCTCCCCAGGGGGCTCAGTGCTGAATTTCAGGGCTCATAACGCTAATATTCGGAGTTCTGTCCCTGCGATGGGATCAGCGCAGCTAACCAATCGTGCAGCTTTGCGCTTGAACGAAGTAAACTGAAAATTCAATAGGCCATGAAAAACTTGAGTGGCGACCTCTACGCTCTAGAACTGAAACTGGAATTTTATGGATACGCTTATTTCATCACTAAGTTAGCACTCAAACTGTTCGAATGTGGTGTATATTTGTTATAAGACAGCCTTTTTGGTCTTTCAAATATCCCAAACTGAAGATGATGAAAACAAAACTGTATTATTTTAATTTCACGATTTTCTACCACTTTTCTTTTTCTCCTTTAGATGCAAGTCTGTGACATTGAACTTTCACCTTTTACTGACTAATTCTAATTTATTTTTCTAAGTCTACCAAAATCAAATCAACTAGAGACCCATTCC
>NW_013696528.1:0-694 GCF_000517525.1 Limulus polyphemus | reverse complement strand
AAATACCAAACACAAACTCACCACCACACTTTCTCCAATATGTAACCCATACAGTGTAATATTTCTGTAGGAACAAATACCAAACACAAACTCACCACCACACTTTCTCCAATATGTAACCCATACAGTGTAATATTTCGATAGGAACAAATACCAAACACAAACTCACCACCACACTTTCTCCAATATGTAACCCATACAGTGTAATATTTCTGTAGGAACAAATACGAAACACAAACTCACCACCACACTTTCTCCAATATGTAACCCATACAGTGTAATATTTCTGTAGGAACAAATATGAAACACAAACTCACCACCACACTTTCTCCAATATGTAACCGACACATTGTAATATTTCTGTAGGAACAAATATGAAACACAAACTCACCACCACACTTTCTCCAATATGTAACCCATACAGTGTAATATTTCTGTAGGAACAAATATGAAACACAAACTCACCACCACACTTTCTCCAATATGTAACCCATACAGTGTAATATTTCGATAGGAACAAATACCAAACACAAACTCACCACCACACTTTCTCCAATATGGTACTGACACATTGTAATATTTCTGTAGGAACAAATATGAAACACAAACTCACCACCACACTTTCTACAATATGTAACCCATACAGGTGTAATATTTCTGTAGGAACCAAATACCAAACACAAACTCACCACCC
>NW_013696527.1:0-694 GCF_000517525.1 Limulus polyphemus | reverse complement strand
TATATATATATATATATATATATTGTTTCAGAGGAATTTTTGTCTCTCTTATCGTCCAGCCCAGCTGACGAGTTTGGTATTAAACGAAAGACCTTCTGGATTTGTTGGTTTGATAGGGACAAAAATATAGATAGATCTGAAATGCGATTTTAACACACCCTTGATTTGAAATCTAAAGTGAACAAATTAAGAGATATGTGAAAAAATATCAACAGCATGCTGTTTATTTGATTTTAGATAGCAAATGTTATGACACTGGAAAAACAACTGGTAGCAGTATAAAAACTACAAAATTACATTAATTCAAATTCAAGGAAGCTTAACAGATTAACTGGGAATAGTATTTAGCAATTATAAAACAAAACGTACTGATTAAGTAGAAGGGGTCGAAAGTAATACGTTATAAAAATAAGAGACGATCAGACAACCCTAGAAGATTAAATAGTGATAGTAAAGTTCTTTGTACTATAACAGCGACCACTTTAAATAATTCTGGAGAATCACTGAACAATATTGTAACTCACTGAAAGATTGGATGATCACACAGATGAAGGAATATACAAGAACGACTAAAGATCAAGTGACAGGATGATACGGATGCAAGATTAAAGACATGTAATACGAGAAGAGTTATGTGTTTGTCTGGTTTAGGCAAGCGTGATAACTTGAAAAGCAGTAATATAAGACATTTGAA
>NW_013696526.1:0-694 GCF_000517525.1 Limulus polyphemus | reverse complement strand
TGTTAGTCTAATATATGTATTGTTCAATATGTCTCTAAATTACACTCTGTTAGTCTAATATATGTATTGTTTAATGTCTCTAAATTGCACTTTGGTAGTCTAATATATGTATTGTTTAGTTTGTCTCTAAATTACACTTTGTTAGTCTAATATATGTATTGTTTAGTATGTCTCTAAATTACACTTCATTAGTCTAATATATGTATTGTTTAATGTCTCTAAAATGCACTTTGGTAGTCTAATATATGTATTGTTTAGTATGTCTCTAAATTACACTTTGTTAGTCTAATATATGTATTGTTTAATGTTTCTAAATTACACTTTGTTAGTCTGATATATGTATTGTTTCATATGTCTAAATTACACTTTGGTAGTCTAATATATGTATTGTTTAATATGTCTAAATTACACTTTGGTAGTCTAATATATGTATTGTTTAATATGTCTCTAAATTACACTTTGTTAGTCTAATAGATGTTTTGTTTAATGTCTCTAAATTGCACTTTGGTAGTCTAATATATGTATTGTTTAATGTCTCTAAATTACACTTTGGTAGTCTAATATATGTATTGTTTAATATGTCTAAATTACACTTTGTTAGTCTAATATATGTATTGTTTAATATGTCTCTAAATTACACTTTGTTAGTCTAATAGATGTTTTGTTTAATGTCTCTAAATTGCACTTTGGTAGT
>NW_013696525.1:0-694 GCF_000517525.1 Limulus polyphemus | reverse complement strand
TCTGTTGTGGGTGGACAATACTCAGTAAAATACAGCTGTCGTGATTAAAAAATAAATCATCTTAATGAAAAAAAAATCTCCCCCAAAAAACACATAAGGTATATTGAAAAAGATAATGGGTCTGGTATGTGCTGATGGTTAAGGCACTCGGCTTACAACCTGCGGGTTGTGAGATCGAAACCCGGTGCCAAAGATAAACGCCCTGTGAAGGTTAATTCTACTATTTATTGGAAAATGAATAGACCAAGAGTTGGCGGCGGGTGCTGCATTCCGATTTCCTTCCTCCTGCTCGGCAACAAGAAAGATAAACTACATTCCTAAGGCCGTATTCGTATTTTAAGTTAGTAATTTTAATATTTCAAGATATTCACGTTGTATGTCAATAAGTGCGTTTCGGAGGCTATATCGTTTTCATAGGAACCTGAATTATTCATGAATATTCAGTAAACAGCGGAGAGTTAACGTGAAAATAATTACCTCTACCTAACTCGCGTCGTACTATTCCGGCCGTGACCACGTGGATTTTCCCAGAACAATATTCCTTGGTGTTTTTTTTAAAGTAGCTTACATTGCCATACATATGATATTCAGTATTTTCAATAATTCAGCTGAACATTGATTTGTTGCTTGTGATAATATATACTTTCTTATGCTCTTTCGAAACCTCCTTTAGTATTTTCGGTTATGTATAATA
>NW_013696524.1:0-694 GCF_000517525.1 Limulus polyphemus | reverse complement strand
TCATCTCTTTCTTTAACAGATACAGCCTCACTAAGAAGTCTCTTCTGTAGCACCAAACCAAATGTCAGTCCATTTAACTAGCTCATCTCTTTCTTTAACAGATACAGCCTCTGTGACAACTTACCCAGGCCTTATTCAAGTCAAGTACAGCAAATCCACTGCATTACCCATATATAGATAGATTATAACCTTTTCAAAGAACCTTAGCAATTCTCTTTCTAAATCCATACTCATTATCTGTGATAATGAAGGCGCGCAAGCAGAATGTTTTTTTAAAAGAGGACTCATTTTTAGTCCACCAATTTCCAAATGTTATCCTTAATTATTATAATGACTACTGAGCGAATATCAGATAAATATTATATTTCTCATTCTTTTAAGGTTCAGATTAGAGATAAATATTGAACTAAGTATGACTTTTCTTAATATATATATTTTGTATACAAAGTTTAAAAGTTTATGGCTAAGGGGAGGACTCGAACCCCACGAGCTCTTCCCTTTATGGGATCATTAAATTATTTAGGTTATTTTGCTCTCTCGCTTCTTTCATTTTTAATTGTACCATCCCCGATTTAACCTCAACTTCATTCAAGGATACCACATAATAACGATATTTCTCACGGATTTTTATTTGTATGATTAAATACATAAAAAAAACCACAAATAATTTTAAAAAAATGGATAAAGGTAGACC
>NW_013696523.1:0-694 GCF_000517525.1 Limulus polyphemus | reverse complement strand
AATGGTAATTAGGTTTTATATCATTATCAGAGTGGTAATTAGGTTTTATATTATTATCAGAGTGGTAATTAGGTTTTATATTATTATCAGAATGGTAATTAGGTTTTATATCCTTATCAGAATGGTAATTAGGTTTTATATCATTATCAGAGTGGTTAATCGGGTTTTATATTTTTATCAGAGTGGTAATCAGGTTTATATCATTATCAGAGTGGTAATTAGGTTTTATATCCTTATCAGAGTGGTAATCAGGTTTTATATTATTATCTGAATGGTAATCAGGTTTATATCATTATCAGAGTGGTAATCAGGTATTATATCCTTATCAGAATGGTAATCAGGTTTTATATCCTTATGAGAAGAGTGGTAATCAGGTTTTATATCCTTATCAGAGTGGTAATCAGGTTTTATATCCTTATCAGAGTGGTAATCAGGTTTTATATCCTTATCAGAGTGGTAAGGTAATCAGGTTTTATATCCTTATCAGAGTGGTAATCAGGTTTTATATCCTTATCAGAGTGGTAATCAGGTTTATATCATTATCAGAGTGGTAATTAGGTAAGTGACAGATTTGTTTGGTGGGGAAATTATTCTTTAAGACTAAATTTCTCTATTTGAATAACATATTTCATAATCACTAAAATGTTGTCATCAATATATATACTTATATACTCCTGAGTTTATAAGGAGAAAA
>NW_013696522.1:0-694 GCF_000517525.1 Limulus polyphemus | reverse complement strand
TTTAGCGTTAGTAAGTGACGTAAAATTATCACTCGACCCAGTCGGGGGGGGGGGAGGTATACTTATTGGATAAGTGAAGAAAACGGCTCCACAATTTGTAACAAAAGCATTAAAAGCTTCACATAACTTCAAAAAAGAATTTTAAAAACTTTTTGAGTGTATACATTTCCTAATAAATGTTCGTTATTCATTACTGCAACTGATTCGTAATTAACGGAATTCTACTGTTTATAGTTTCAAAAAAATAAAATTGGGAAGTTTAGAACCAATCTCATGCAGTTACCCTGGATCAAAATAAATATTGACCCGGTTACAGAACCCGGTGAAGAAAAGGGCCGCTAAAACTAGCGTCTATGTTTAATTTACGTCCGTAACTAAGAAATTTGTAGGTCGTTGACAGTATAAAGAAAAGGTATAATTACTGTTTTTTATTGTTTTAGTTTTTCGAACTAATAACGTATTGGTCAGTGGAGCTTTACGAACCTGAAGGTAAGCGTCCCCTACTTTTCTAGTATAGTCCAACTCTCTTACTGTGCTGGTAATAAAAATATGTTGTTTGACCTAAAAAAAGGTCTTGAAATTCACGCACACATATATATACCCTAGAGCTTAACTGAAATTAGTCTTAAAATAACATAATCCCTCGTTTCGTACTGACATCACGTGATTAGGTTTAATTTAAACGAGTATATTT